>NC_091348.1:2154339-2226839 GCF_038502225.1 Cherax quadricarinatus
GTCTCCGAGCTGGCCAGGCTGTACACAAAACCCCAATCAACCATCGCTACTATTGTGGCCAAGAAAACGGCAATCAAGGAAGCTGTTCTTGCCAAAGGTGCAACTGTTTTCGAAACTGAGATCGCAAGTGATAGAATATGTTGAGAGACTGTTATTGGTATGGATAAATGAAAAACAGATAGCAGGAGATAGCATCTCTCAAGCGATCATATGTGAAAAGGCTAGGAAGTTGCATGACGATTTAATTAGAAAAATGCCAGCAACTAGTGGTGATGTGAGTGAATTTAAGGCCAGCAAAGGTTGGTTTGAGAGATTTAAGAATCGTAGTGGCATGCATAGTGTGATAAGGCATGGTGAGGCTGCCAGTTTGGACCACAAAGCGGCTGAAAAATATGTGCAGGAATTCAAGTACATAGACAGTGAAGGACTGAAACCTGAACAAGTGTTTAATGGTGACACTGACAATGTTGTGAAACACTTTAGGAATGTCATAAAGGAACGGGAGGTACAGGCCTCTATGGGCAGATATGTTGTGAGACAGAGGTCCAGTGACTCTCAAGCTGGTCCTAGTGGCATTAAAAGAAGAAGGGAAGTAACCCCGAAAAAGGACTTACCACCTCAAGTCCTAATGGAAGGGGATTCCCCTTCTAAACACTAAGACCATCAACACACTCCCCTCTTCCCATCCCATCAATCATCACCAGATCTTCAATAAAGGTAAGTGTCATGTAACTGTGCATGTCTTCTTCAGTTTGTGTGTATTAAAATTAATATTTCATGTGTTAAATTTTTTTTTTTCAATACTTTCGGGTGTCTTGCACGGATTAATTTGATTTCCATTATTTCTTATGGGGAAAATTAACTTGACTAACGATTATTTTGACTAACGATGAGCTCTCAGGAACGGATTAATAGCGTTAGTCGAGGGTCCACTGTAGTGAGTTCTACAAACACCATATACTGAAGGTGGTACACCGGGAACTCTGCTTGGAGCTTGTAGCTACAAGTAGATCCTGGGTGATCACAGACAATAGATAATAACTGTGACAAAATCACTGAGGTTTTGGAAGTTAGAAAAAAAAATAGGTGTTGTCTACATAGATTGTGGAAAGGTATCCCCTCCCTTAGCGGCGTACTCATTTACTGACAACTCGGACTTACGACAGGCTCTCTGACAAGTATGTATACCTAAATAATATATAGGGTTAGCGGCAGCGGCAGCAGCGACTTCCAAGCTCCGTACTTTTCTCCAACAATCAGAGCTACCAATGCTCCTATGATGACCTAGTTACAAGCAAAACTGTACTACCCAACGTAGCACCCAGAATGACCAAAGATTACCAACAGTGAAACCTACAAATCGAAAATAATAGAGATCAAAGGAAGACTGCCCACAAACCGAAAGAAACACCCCGCTGCCAGCCGAACAACGTAACCCTAAGCTTTGTATAACTACAACTTCTTCTTAACTACAACAATTCCTGTAGTATTATGAGGCGCAATCTAAGAGGAAACAGCACCAAGGCCAGCAAGAAAACACCGAAAAATCAACTATTCAACAAGTGTAGTCAGGAGGACGCCGGCCCAGCAACCACCCCACTCACCACCGCTCAAGGCCACACCACAACAATAACAACAAACATGGCTGCCACCAGCCCATCCTCCCCTCTCTTCCCCGGATTCAACCTACCAAGTAGTCTCTCAGGTATGACCAACGATCCAGATACCCTAAAAACATACATCTCCAACTTAGTTATTGAAAATATGAATCTTCGAGAGACGCTAACAAAACAAGACACCAGGATGACACAACTCGAGAACAAAATCCTCAGTCTTGAACAAAAGTTATCAACACCATGAATGACTAACTGTGACAAGACCATCCAAGCAGTCATAGATAGCCATACCCAACAAATAATATCTCTTAATACAAAGGTTGAAGAAGCAGTAAAAGAATGGAAGAACAACTTAGATAACCAGTTCAGCGACTACTTTGCTCTCCCAGAAGATAAAACTGAACAAGATAAACTATCGGATGCAGTAATAGTTAACAGTCCACTTTTTCCCAGTGATATGAACCAAACAAACAGTAAAGAAATTACTCTGCAGATCATAAAGGACCAAACAAGTGTTATTGTACCAGAGTCAGAAATAAAAGAAGCCAGGTTACTAGGATCCCATGGTAGAAAAAGTGTTATGCTTAGATTCCACTCACATGACAGGAAAAAAGACTTAATTATTGCATCTATTAAAGTAAAGAAAGAGGTATACATAAACGAGTGTCTTACCAAAAAACGTCAGAACCTCCTGTATAGAGTCAGAAAACTTAAGCGGGAGAATAATGACACAATACACCAATGCTTCACACGAGATGGGAAAATTCTTGTTAGGAAAACAAATGTAGGTCAACTGTACACAATAACGAACGAGAATGATCTATCACGATTTCTCAGGGATACTAATCTTACAGAGAATAACTAAACAATGTCCAACCTAAAAGCCTACGTAGTGTAGTGAATGTTTTGTTCCATTATTGTTCAAATTTCATTGTACAATCTCTTAGTAATTAAATAATCAACTACCTCATTTCGTGATTTTACTAGTAAGCATAAGTCACCTTATGTAATTTTCTTATTTACTATTGTTTGCTTAAACATTAGCTGAATTGATACTTTCTCTGTCCATATTATTACCTCATATTTTTTAAATACTATCAATTGATATTACTTACTAAAATTAATAATTATCATTTTTACTATAATTTCAATTTACTTTTTAGTTGATTGGCACAATGGGATTGTCTGAAAATAGGGCTCAAAGTGGGTGAAATCGCCAATGCCTAAATATCGCTAACTTTGCAGGAGCATAATTTCATGAGTTTTCCATCAAATTTCATACTTTTGGTGTTATTACCATTGGGAAAAGATTCTCTATCATTTCATAAGAATTTTTTTCTTTTTCACCCTAAGAGCAAGTTCAGGATTGGGGTCTTGACCCTGAAAGGGTTAAGGCAGGTGAAATAGCAGATCTGGAGCATGTACAGAGAACCACCACTGCATATTTTATTTCTGTCAAGCACCATAATTACTGGGAATGTTTGAAGTCCCTCGACCTGTTACTCCTTGGAATGCAGCCAAGAAAGATGCAATATGTAATAAAGTTGGTAGAATTACCGACAATATGTAAAGTAAAAGGACACAAGTGCAACTAATGTGACTGATGTCACATTAGTTGCACTTGTGTCCTTTTACTTTACACAAAGATGCAATATATTTAATACCTGGAAAATCCTAGAGGGACTAGTCCCAAATCTACACACACAAGTCACTCCCTACAAAAGCATAAGGCTTGGCTAATTATGTAATATACCCCATTGAAAAGCAGGCAGTACCAAGAGTGCATTGAGAGACAATAAAATAAGTTTTAGGGGCCCCAAGACTGTTCAACAGCCTCCCATCATACATAAGAGATATTACCAATAGACCCCTGACTGTCTTCAAGAGGGAACTGGATAGGTTCCTAAAATCAGTTCCTGACCAGCCGAGCTCTTGTTCATATACTGGATTGCATGCAGCCAGCAGGAACAACCTGGTTTATCAGGTCCTGATCCACTAGGAAGCCTGGTCATGGACCAGGCTGTGGGGGATTGACCCCCTGGAACATGTGCGCCAGTGCTGCTGTGGGTGACCGAAACAGTCATTTTGCTATATAGTGCTACCACTCACCTATGGTAACACAAGTGTGCTACAGTGCACACTTGTGTTACCATAGGTGAGTGGGGAAGGTCATGTGCTACAAAGTGTACATTCGTTGTTCTCATGAGAGAGAGAGAGAGTGAGAGAGAGAGAGAGAGAGAGAGAGAGAGAGAGAGAGAGAGAGAGAGAGGGAGGTACATAAAATATATGTGGGAGGTACTCAAGGGCTTGGTCCCAAATCTGCATACTGTCATAACATACTGGAGTGAGAGAGATGGAAGGAAGTGCAAGATAAACCCAGTGAAAAGCAACGGTGCAGTGGGCACAATTAGAGAACATTGTATCATCATCCGTAATTGTAGTTTGTTCAACAATTTACCAGAAGATATCAGAAACACTCCTGGAACAAAAGAAACTAGACAAGTATCTCTACCAGGTATGGTAGGCTGGGATATTCATTGTGCTACATAATATGCACTAGTTCTACTATTGGTGGCTGGACAATCGATGTGCTACATAGTACACACTTGTGCTACCATGGGTGACTAGCACAGTCATTGTGCTATCATGGATGACTAATACATCATAGTGCTATCATGGGTGACTAATACAATCACTGTACTACCATGGGTGATGAATACAATCATTGTGCTACCATGGGTGACTAGCACAATCACTGTGCTATCATGGGCAACTAATACAATCATTGTGCTATCATGGGCAACTAATACAATCATTGTGCTACCATGGGTGACTAATACAATCATTGTGCTATCATGGGTGACTAATACAATCAGTGTGCTATCATGGGCGACTAATACAATCACTGTGCTACCATTGGTGACAAATACAATCATTGTGCTACCATGGGTGACTAGCACAATCATTGTGCTACCATGGGTGACTAGCACAATCATTGTGCTACCATGGGTGACTAGCACAATCATTGTGCTACCATGGGTGACTAGCACAATCATTGTGCTGTCATGGGTGACTAGCACAATCATTGTGCTATTCTGGTAACTGGAACAATCAGTGTGTCACTGGCTATCAAGCTCTAAAATTTTCTCAAAATAAATTTCTTTATTTTTTAGTTTAATCTCTTATGATTCTTAAATCCAAAATATACTTACAGTATGCTTTTGCAAATACATAAATGACATTGTTTCTTGCATTTCCTACAGGAGGGTCATCTGTCTGTGGTTAAGACCCTGCTCACAGAGTCAAGAATCAATGCTGGAGCCGTCAACTTAAGAGGCCAGAACCCTCTCCATGTCTTGGCAAACTACCCCAAAGATAATGCTGCTGCCATTGCTGAGGTGTTTCTTGAGACCATGCCAGGTTATGATCTTAATAAATTAGATGTGGAGGGTAACTCAGGTAAGCTTGTACTTCAAGCATGTACTTATATAAGGTGTGTGTGTACTTACCTATTTGTGGTTGTAGGGTTCAAGTCACAGCTCCCTGTCCCACCTCTTTGCTGGTCACTACTAGGCCCACTCTTTCTCTCCTCCTTGAGCTTTATTGTATCTCTTCTTACACATGTGTGTGGATCTTGCCTCTACTACACCACTCTCCAGATTGTTCCACTTCCTGAGAGCTCTATGGCTGAAGAAACACTTCCTAACATGCCTGTGACTCATTTGAATTTTCAACTTCCAGTTGTGTTCTCTTGTTGCTGTGTCCCATCTCTGAAACATCCTGTACCTATCGACCTTGTTAATTCCTCTCAGTATTTTATATGTCGTTATCACGTCATCCCCATCTCTCCTATCCTCCAGTGTCGTCAGGTCTATTTCCCTTAACGTCTCCTCGTAGGACATACCCCTTAGCTGTGTGACTTAGTCTTGTTGCAAACCTTTGCACTTTCTCTAATTTCTTGATTTGCTCGACCAGGTGTGAGTTCCATACTGGTACTGCACACTCCAATTTGGGCCTGATGTACATGGTGTATAATCTTGAACGATTCCTTCCTAAGGTGTCAAAATGCTATTCATAGGTTTGCCAGGCACCCATATGCTGCAGCAGTTATTTGGCTGATGTGCACCCCAGGAGATGTGCTCGGTATTATATTCACCCTAAGATTCTTTTCCTTGAGTAAGATTTGCAGTTTTTGGCCCCCTAGCCTGTACTATGTCTGCAGTCTTTTATTACCTTCCCTGATCTTCATAACTTTGCATTTGGTGGTGTTAAACTCCAGGAGCCAATTGTTGAAATATCCCTGCAGCCTGCCCATATTCCTTTGTAGTTCTACCTGATCCTCATCCACTTGAATTCTCCAATTAAGCTTCATGTCATCTACAAACAAGGACATCTTTGAATCTATTCCTTCCGCCAAATCATTTACATATACCAGAAACAGCACCTCATTCATCACAGGTGCCCACTCTGACACCTCGTCATGTACCATTACTCGTTGTTTCCTTCCTGACAGGTATTCTCTGATCCATTGCATTGCCTTTCCTGTTATTCCTGCCTGCTCCTCTAGCTTTTGCACTAATCTCTTGTGCAGAACTGTGTTGAAAGCATTCTTACAGTCCAAGAAAATACAGTCTATCCACTCCTCTCTTTCTTTTGTCTTATTTCTGTCACCTTGTCATAAAACTCCAATAGGTTTGTGACACAGGATTTTCCCTCTCTAAAACTGTGCTAGTTATTGTATATAAGTTACTCTCTAACTGCTGCTTTAACACAGTTAAGATATGAACAGATGACTTCTTGGAGGGGCCAGACCAAGGTTTGACAGAAGGTAACTTTACACCACCACCAGCCTTGAAATGCTGCACCCAGTTCCTCATTGAATGCTCACACACACCAACATTCCCCACTATTTCTTTTGTCTGGTGTCCAGCTTTGTGAAGCCCTAAGATTTAAGCTATAGTTTCAGGTGTTAAAAACTTCCTTTTACCCATAATCAAACATGTATAACCCCAAAACCAAAGGGAACACCGGACAAAAGATGGGGTGGAAGCGAGACAAATGTGCAGCACTTCCCCTCACCATGGCAGCTACATGAGCACTGATGAGTTACTTTGAAGTGTGGCAGCAGGCCGTGACGTCATGTTAATGGCTGCTACCCACCATAATGCACTAATGAAAAAAGACCCCCCTGTATGGTAGGCCTTTGATTTTTATTACAGAATTATGCCAGGGCACTCATGTGGCATAATGCCGTGACAAGCACTGTACATGTCAGTGACACTAGTCTGTATTTTAATGCTGCCTGTTTGTCTCCTTAAAGATTGGGATTAAATTTGCTGTCTTCCACACCTCAGGTAGTTGCCCTGTTTTGATTGTGTGAACGAGATTATTTGATGATTCTGGTAGCAGGGAGTAAATGATACGTCTTCGGAGGCTTCTTTCTTTATTTGCAAAGTTGTGGTGGGTACACAAGTTTGTGTGTTGAGTGCCCATGGCCCGGGAGGGCCATGCCCGGCGAGGGAGAGAGCTAGTAGGACTATTGACTGCTGCTGGGCTGCTGATTGAGTGAGCGAGTGCGAGTGGGACCAGTGTCCCACTGACCTGGGCAGGCTAGAGAGGGCAGCACCTTAGTGCTGCGAAATATGAACTAAGCTGGCAGACAGCATAGGCTGTCTGTGCAGACAGTACAGGCTGTCTACATTTGCTCGGCCACCTACCTCACGTCGTCCCGACGCAACAATACTGGTGGTAAAAACAACTCAGTCTCTCTCTCGTAGGAAGAGGGCACAGAACACAAAATAAAAAACATGTATATACATATGGACATGGAATAAAAAACTTCCTATAGGGAGGGAAGAAAAAAACACATGGGGTGTGCTAAACTTCGTGGTCATAGGCAGTGAGAGTCGATGGGCATCACTGCATGCCTTCCTGCATCTGAACAGATACTGCAACACAAGAGACATCGCTGCGGCTGAGCTGTGACATAACGGGGTACGGTCTCCTCTGGAATGGTGAAGCAGTCATTGTAGGGGTCACTGCAGGTTTCACTCAACCTGGGGCACGACATGCTGGTGCCCTCGAGTGAGGCATCATCAAAACTCGGCAACTGGGAAGGACTTCTGGCAAGCGACTCAGGAGGACACTTCTCAACTGGTACTGTCGCTGGGCTGTCACTGCTGGCGAGCATGGAGTAAGTCGTGGAGCGAGTCGTGGCAGAGACAACTGGGTGAAACATCTGGGAGTTGTAACATCATACATCAGACTGCAGTGAGCGAGCTAGCAGTCAAAGTGACATCTTTGTGCAGGCTGCTCACTGAAGCATGTGACACGAGGCTGACACAGTGCCTGCCGACAGGGCTAACTGCGGCTTGACGAGTGTCATTCTCTCGGCAGTTGGAGTTATACCAGAGGTTAGTCTAAGTGTCCCCAGACTTGTTTCTCTACATACAACTGCACTCTGAAGGTCTGGAGGTGAAGTGAAACAAATCTAGATTGGAATCGTAGCAGGTACGATTCTGCAGAACATCTATGAGCGACGAGCATAAGAGCTTTCTGTACAAGGGGCTCATACGCTCAGAGCTGACTAATATCAGCTGCCAAACGCGCTGGTCACACCGGGTGACAGGCAACAAAGTGCTACACAGGGGTCTGGCCGCAGACCTGTGGTCGACACACAGCTGGGCTCAAGACCACACAGGACACACAGAAAATTTTGTACACACCTGCAGTACATGCAGTACAACATGGCTTAAACTAGCAAATGATGCTTTTCTGTGCACAAAATTGACACTAAGCCATACACTAACATGTGAGAACACTGACTGAGAGGAATTAATGAACACGACATATATCTTCTCTCAATCTTCTCGACAATACTGACATAATTACTGAAACACTCGATGTGACATCATGTGATGTCAGGCGTGACGCCGTGAGGTGACGTCAGCAGACATCTCGAGGTGACATCAGGGAGACATCGTGATGTCATGAAGTCGGGCAGCAGCATCGGTAACTCACATGGCTCATAGATTAGTCACTAGTGGCATTCCACAAGGATCAGTTTTAGGCCCTCTCTTGTTCATAATTTACATTAATGACCTTGATGAAGGGATTACGAGTGACATGAGCAGATTTGCTGACGATACAAAGATAGGCCGTATCATTCATTCTAAGGAGGATAGTAATGAACTCCAAGGGGATTTGGACAAATTAATGTCTTGGTCTGAAAAATGGCAGATGAAGTTCAATGTGGATAAGTGTAAGGTACTAGTCCTTGGTAATGAAAATAACCCTCGAAGCTATAAACTAGGTGAAGTAGAACTTGATCATACAGAATGTGAAAAAGACTTGGGAGTCATGGTAAGCAGAAACCTGAAGCCAAGACAGCAGTGCATGAGTGTGCACAACAAGGCTAACAGATTACTTGGATTTATCTCAAGAAGTATAAGTAACAGAAGTCCAAAAGTTATTTTTACAGCTCTATACATCACTAGTGAGGCCTCATTTTGATTATGCTGCTCAGTTTTGGTCTCCTTACTACAGGATGGATATAGACTCATTAGAGAACATACAGAGAAGAATGACTAAAGTGATTTACTGTGTAAGGAATCTCTCATATGAAGATAGACTTAAAGCCTTAAATCTCCACTCTCTGGAGAGACGTAGAATGAGGGGAGATATCATTGAAGTGTATAAGTGGATGACGGGCATAAACAAGGGAGATTTTAATAAAGTACTGAGGGTGTCGAACCAGGTAAGAACCAGAAATAATGGATTTAAGTTAGATAAATTTAGATTTAGAAAGGACATAGGTAAATACTGGTTTTTTAACAGAGTTGTGGATGCATGGAACAATCTTCCCAGTAGGGTGATAGAGGCTAGGACCTTGGGTAGCTTTAAGAAGAGATTGGACAAATATATGAGTGGGAGGGGCTGGGTTTGATTGGTGTCATTGGGTACGGGAGTTAATTCTTGAGTAGCTTTAGGTAGAGGTCATTTTTGATAAGGACCTGCCTTGTATGGGCCAGTAGGCCTTCTGCAGTGTTCCTCCATTCTTATGTTCTTATGTACGAGTTTGGGAGAGTGTGTAAAGGACTACAAATATTTTAAGGTAAGTAATGAGTAAACTGTATATGCATTTTATCACTCTGGGATGGTTAAATGTAATAGAATATTATGTGTAGGTGGAGTGGCCTGGTATGGTATTTTGGCTGACTACCATACATACCACACTTGATTTCTTACAATAAATACTACTCATCTCACCCTAGATTAAGACTGTAAATATCTTAAGGTAAGTAATGAGTGCACTATGTGTGTATTGTACTTTTAATGAGATGATGATTATTATTATCATTACTAATATGACATCTGGAGACATAAGACACTTACTGATTTTAATGTGTACCTGCATGCCAGCATAGTATGTAAGTTTATTTAAATACAGGTATACATAAGTATAATTATCAGAGTATATATAAAATATGAAATAACTTTTAAAAGCACTTAAAATTTTGGAGTTTCCAGACATAATGGAGAGACTTAGTGCTTATGGATCTCACAGAGAATGTAAACAAACCAGGTGGGGCGCGATGACCGTATTAGAAAGTCAGGTGGGGGGAGCCGTATAGCAAGTTTTGGTCATAATTTGAAATGACCGTATTAGCGGAAAGCCGTAAAGCAAAACGCCATAAAGCAGGGCCCTACTGTGTGTATGTATATATATATATATATATATATATATATATATATATATATATATATATATATATATATATATATATATATATATATTGCACCAAAAGAATCTTAGAAAACTTCCCTAACCTTATTATAAAAACCGCAATTTATTTTAGCCAAATCCTACTAAATATATTATAAATATGTTTACAGTAATTTAATACTAAACAAACACAATGAAATATATTTTTTTCGTTAGGTTAAGAATGATTTTGGCGAAATTATTGCATACACAAATTTTCGCTTGTCCTATATGGCAAGATGAGCGTTGCTATTTAAGCCAAGATCGCAAATTCTGCCTATTCGGCACGACATATATACGTATATATATATATATATATATATATATATATATATATATATATATATATATATATATATATATATATATATATATATATATATATATATATATATATATATATATATATATATATATATATATATATATATATATATATATATATATAGGTAGATATACTATACACACACACACACACACACACACACACACACTGGGACAGCGAGCGCGCTAGTCACGCCGTCGGTGCTCCGGGGATTTAAGTGTTTTTGAGGGCTACTAAGTGTTCTGCAAGGGTTGCTAAGTGTGTCAGGGTAGTCAACAATCCTAGAAGTGTTTTTTTTAATTGCCTGAGCCACACAAGTGTGGGGAGAGCCACAATTTTGAAAGTGATCTGGAAAATAAAAGCGTTGTGGCGCAGGCTAGTGTGAAGGCGGCGTTGCCAAGTGTCACCCAGGAAAGGTAATAAAGTGAAACAATCGTGTGACCAGTGAAAAAAATACAGTGAATAGGGTACATTATTAACGAGAAGAAATTGAGGTGGATCTACACCAGGACGTACATCGAGCTGGATCTACGCCAGGACGTCACATCGACCTGGACAATCTACACTGCTACAGCTGCACTACAAGTACTGTATCACCTATGAGTGGTTGTTTGGGTGTGGGGTCCAGGTTCCAATTAACCGCCAAGCTGAATGTGAATGGTCTAACTCTCATAGCACGATAAAGAATAGGCACTCAAGTATTCAATAAGGTTTAGCAAATTGTAATCCATTGAACAAGGCGATTAACTCACTATAAGCAGGTGATATAGGCAACACTGCAAGGGTGGGAGTCAGGTCACAAGAGGTTGTGGACACAAGCGACAACTGAGAATCTACATTACACTCCAAGCACAAGCCACCTACTTTTCAGACACATAATAAACCCACACATAATTCGACACATAATTACACACACACACACACACACACACACACACACACACACACACACACACACACACACACTCACACACTCACACACACACACACACACACACACACACACACACACACACACACACACACACACACACACACACACACACACACACACACACACACACATATATGTGAAGAGGCGGGGCCAGGAGCTGTGAATCGACCCCTGCAACCACAAATAGGTGAGTACGGGATTTCACACCTTTATGTGAATTTACGTAATTTTAGGCACAGTAGACAGTACAGTGGAAGCCAAGAGATAGGGTACATGTGCAAAACGTATGTAGTACATACGAGGGAAATAAGGACTGCTTACATAAACGCACGCATACACACACACATACACACACACTAGGTGAGAACAGGATCTGCTGTTAGGCACTTGAATAGCTGTAGCACACACACACACACACACACACACACACACACACACACACACACACACACACACACACACACATATACAGGATTTCATACCTTTATGTGAATTGACCCTCTAACCCTTCCCTCTCTCTCCGTCTCTTTGCCTCTTTTCCTCTCTTCCTCTCTCTCTCCATCTCTTTGTCTCTTTTCCTCTCTTCCTCTCTCTCTCTCTCTCTCTCTCTCTCTCTCTCTCTCTCTCTCTCTCTCTCTCTCTCTCTCTCTCTCTCTCTCTCTCTCTCTCTCTCTCTCTCTTACTCTTTTCAATTCAATTCAATTCAAATTCAAATTCAAAGTTTATTCTCTGTAAGGATTACAATGCTGAGTTTACAGAAATTTGGTTATTGTGTGGTTTACATGTAGTAAAATAGTGATTACAGAGTGTAGCACTAGAACGCCTAGCATGGCTAGGCATTTCGGGCAGACTTAGTTTTATTCTTAATTGTAAAATATTACAAATTATGAGGTAAGTTGGTATTATGGCTAAGTGACTAAATACTAGTTTGTGAGTTTAGCAATGTGAATGCTTTTGTTTTGGCACAGTACATAGTTTCAGTATTGAAGTATCACAGGATTCATTATTTTAAGATTGAGATTAATATTTCTGTTTATGGTCAAATGAGTCAGTGAGTGTAAGTGTGGACCACGAGGTGGTATTCGTGTAGTTAATTGACAGGGTGTATCAGGGAGATAAGATGTTTTCTAGTGGTAGTTTTGAAGGTGATGAATGTGTCTGCAGTTCTAGAGTTCTCAGGTAGGGTATTCCAGATTTTAGGGCCTTTGACATACATTGAATTTTTGTAAAGGTTTAGTCGGACACGGGGAATGTTGTAGAGATGTTTGTGTCTGGTGTTATGCCTGTGGGTTCTGTCACAACTATCAAGAAAGCGTTTTAGGTCAAGGTTGATATTAGAGTTTAAGGCCCTGTAGATGTAGATTGCACAGTAGTAAGTGTGGATGTACTGAACAGGGAGTAAGTTTAGGTCTATGAAGAGTGGAGGGGTGTGTTGCCAGGGATGGGATTTAGTGATTATTCTTACTGCAGCTTTTTGTTGGGTTATTATTGGCTTTAGGTGTGTTGCTGCAGTTGATCCCCAAGCACAAATAGCATAGGTGAGGTATGGATAAATAAGTGAGTGGTATAGTGTGAGAAGGGCATTTTGCGGCACGTAGTGTCGTATCTTGGAGAGGATCCCAACCGTTTTGGATACTTTTTTGGTTATATGCTGGATATGGGTGCTGAAATTCAGGTTGTTGTCAAGGTAGAAGCCTAGGAATTTGCCCCCATTATTTCTGGTAATTAGAGTGTTGTCAATCTTAATGTTAATTTGTGCATCTCCTGCTCTGCTACCAAACATAATATAGTAGGTTTTGTCAGTGTTAAGCGTAAGTTTATTGGCTGTCATCCAAGTCGATATTTTGATCAGCTCCTCATTCACAGTGGTGTTGAGGGTGGCAAGATTAGGGTGAGAGATGACATAAGTCGTGTCTCTTTTCCTCTCTCTCTTCCTCTTTTTCTCTCTTCCTCTCTTCTTCTCTCTCTTCCTCTCTTTTTTTTTTTTTTTTTTTTTTACACGGGGTTTGACAAGGTTAAGGATCCCTAGCTTTATTGACAGCTATTTACAGGTTAAGGATTCCTAACTTTATTGGCAAGTTAAGAGCTGTTACCTACATCAGCTCATTTGAAAGCATTTTTCTTGTTATGAGACATACAAGTAGGAAACAGGATGAAGTTGGAGCCATCTGTGGGCCAGCATTTTCATTTGATCAACTGACTTTATCTCGTTGACATCATTATGCTGTACGAATGTGTTCCATACTCTAGTCATCCTGGGTATGTATGATCTCAGATGGAGTGATGTTCTGGAGAAGGGTACAGCCAGAGTGAAGTTGCTGCTTTCTGCCCGTCTTGTGGCATAAAAGCTTGTTTCACGCTGTCCTCGAAGTGGATCCAAGTGTGGTATTTTGACAATATTGGCCTTGTACATAACAGTAAGGCCACCCACATCCCTCCTATGTTGAAGGCTCTGCTGAAATGACAGATCTATCCAGGATGGGTCCAGGTGAGAGATGAGACGTCTTGCTCTGTTCTCTACTCTGTCAAGCAGTCGCAGATGAGAGGGGGGGGGGGCAGGCAAACCAAGAAAGTGGAGCATACTCAAGGTGCGAGCGTACTTGTGCCTCATACAGGATCTTGCAACCCCTACTGTCAAGCAGATGGGAGATACGGCGAAGTGCTGTAAGCTTCCTGGCTGCCTTGTTTGCAAGATTTACAACATGGTTCTTCATGGTTAGTTTGGAGTCAGATTTCACCCCAAGGATATCAACTTCTTCTCCAGGTGCCAACATCCTCCCATTCATCCTTACTACTGCACCAGCATTACCATCATGGTGCCTAGAGACGATCATCATTTGCGTTTTTTCAGGTGCAAATGTTACTTGCCATCTATTTCCCCAAGCTGATATAGCTCTCAGCTGGTGATTGATGTAGCTTAGAGCAGCTGGCATTTCTTCTCTTGGATAAGTGAATGTCATTGTACAGTCGTCTGCATATGCATGTGATTCTGGGATGAGATGAAGAAGGTCGTTGAAGTAGACATTCCATAACAATGGACCCAGCACGCTTCCTTGTGGAACACTTGCCACAATAGGATGTCTTGCTGATTCCGTTCGATTGAGAACTACACTTAGAGATCTACCTCTATCTCTTCCTCTCTCTTCCTCTCTCTTCCTCTCTCTCTCTTCCTCTCTCTCTCTTCCTCTCTCTCTCTTCCTCTCTCTCTCTCTCTCTCTCTCTCTCTCTCTCTCTCTCTCTCTCTCTCTCTCTCTCTCTCTCTCTCTCTCTCTCTCTCTCTCTCTCTCTCTCTTTCCTTTACTAAAAAAAAAAAAAATGGTTGGGACTCGTAGGAATCAGGGATCAGATGACAAAGGTATTGGTAGGGAGGAATGGATGGAGGAGCAGTGGAGAAGGATGGAGCAAGAATGGGAGAGAAAATTAGGAGAGATTTCTGAAAAAATGGAGAAAGAGCTCTCTGCGAAATGGGAAAAGAGGTTGGAGAAGGAGACGAAGAAATGGGAGGCACAAGTCGAAACTGCAGTAGACAGGGTAAGGGTCCTAGAGTTTGAGGTAAACAGGCTGAAGCAAGTCTCAGGGGCAGTGACCAGAGAAGACACAGCATATGAAGCTGAGAGGATGAACAGGAAGGAAGGAGATATGAATTATGTTCAGGTCATATCAGCCTGCAAAGAAGGGTCAGGGAGTAAAAGGAAAGAGCAGCTGGGTGCAGATAGAGAGGGAGATAAGTCGAATGCTGAGGCACAACCATGCTACCAAGAGCCACTGGAAAAATCAAGGGAGAAAATGACCACATACAGACAGGAACCAGAGTCACAGAGGGAGAGGCAAAAGTAGGAGGAAAGGGCAAAATCAGTGTTTATCCATGGGCTTCGGGAGAGGAAAAGACACACACTGAAAGACGGCAGGAAGAAAGAAAGGAGATTGGGAAAATCATCACGGAAATAGGGGGAGAGGACATGGACGAGATTGTAAATTTTCAGAGGATAGGGGGGTATGTGAAAGGGAGAAACCAACCGATCAAGCTGATTCTCAGGACAGAAACAGTGAGGAATGGGATCCTCCAAGAGAAACCAAGGTTGAAAAACTCGGAAGAGTACAAGAAGGTGTTCCTAGACAGAGACAGAACACAAACAGAGAGACAGCAGCTGAGGGAGAGGACAAAAAAGTGAAAGGAGATAGGAAAGGAAACAAGGATGGAACCAGCAGAGGTCAGTCAGAGCAGAGCAGAGAAGCAAGGACAAGCACACACACAACTATCCTCAGAACCCCACAACCTATCACACCATCCCAACACAAACTACAATCCATACCCACAGCTTCCACCCAACCCCCAATCATAGAATCCCACAGTATGCTACCAGGTCTCCCACCCCCACAGGCCCCCCAAACCACAGTATTGGAAAGGAAACTGAAGGTATGGTACACAAACGCTGATGGAATAACAAACAAGTGGGAGGAGTGGCACGAAAGAGTCAGACATCACCGGACATCATAGCGCTCACAGAAACCAAGCTTACAGGTATGGTAATAGATGCCATCTTTCCAACGGGATACCAGATCCTGAGGAAAGACAGAAGGAAGAGGGGGGGTGGAGGAGTGGCACTGCTGATCAAACACCGATGGAATTTTGATGAGCTGGAGAGAGGAGACAGCGGAGAAGAAAGTGATTACATAGCGGGAACGCTTCACTCTGGAGGTCCCAAGGTGGTAATAGCAGTCATGTATAACCCACCACAGAGCAGCAGGAGACCAGGGCATGAGTATGACGAGAGCAATAGAGCAATGGTTGACACACTGGCTGCAGTGGCCAGAAGAGCTCATGCATGCAGGGCAAAGCTCCTGATCATGGGCAACTTTAACCACAAGGAGATCGACTGGGAAAACTTGGAGCCACATGAGGGCCAAGATACATGAAGGGCTAAGATGATGGAGGTGGTACTGGAAAACTTCATGTACCAACACGTAAGGGACACTACAAGAGAGAGAGGAGAGGATGAGCCAACAAGACTGGACTTAATATTCACCTTGAGCAGTGCAGATATTGAGGACATCACATATGAAAGACCCCTTGGGGCCAGCGATTATGTGGTTTTGAGCTTCGAATACACAGTAGAGCTACAAGTGGAGGGGGAAGCAGGAAGGCCAGGACAAATGAAACCAAACTACAGGAAAGGGGACTACACGGGAATGAGGAACTTCCTGAACGAGGTTCAGTGGGACAGAGAACTGGCAGGGAAGCCAGTTAATGAGATGATGGAATATGTAGCAACAATGTGCAAGGAGGCTGAAGAGAGGTTTGTACCCAAGGGAAACAGGAATAACGAAAAAGCCAGGATGAGCCCATGGTTCACCCAAAGATCCTCTTCAAGGGGGGCTCCTTGGCGTGGTGAAGAGGCTCTTGGTCTGAGGAATTAGACCTGTCGGTCTTCTTCCTCAGACTGAACCTAATTACCCCCCAATCTCCCCTCCCCTATCCCATCCTCCCCATCCTCCCCTTTTTCCTTTCCTCCTCCTCCTCTCCACCCCTCCCTTTTGCCCTTCCTCTTTTTGGCCTTTGGGATTTCTCCCACAGGCGCGCTAGTTCCTAGGTAGGGGAAAGGATACCGGGGTCTATCCCATTCCGTTGAGGTTCTTGGCGGTGGCGTAGTTTGCCGTGGAATCTGGATTGCCTGGGGATGTCCCGATCCCTCTCCGGTATCCCGGAGTAGCTTTGGGTGTCTTTCGGGCGACGGGTGTATCTCTGGAAGCCACCTTTCGGATTCCGGGGGTGGTGGCCGAAGGAGGTATGCTTTGTGGCAGATATCCGGCTGCCCTCTCTTTTGTCCACCGAGGTAGCTCGGCAGATGTGAGGTTGCTATCCCGGATTGTTAGTTTACTAGCATGATGGGTAGGGTATGGCACGGGTTCCATGCTGCATCTGCGCTACTTGCGGTGCTGAGGTCCTCTTGGGTGCGGAGGGAGATTTCTGGCCCTTTCATTCCTCCTAGGAACTATCCCTCCCCGGTCCCCCCTTTTTTTATTCTTTTTTTTATTTTTATTTTCTTTTCTTTCTTTTTTTTTTTCTTAAAAACAAAAAGAAAGAAGTAACCTAACCATGGCAGCCCTAGTCCATGAACCTACTACCCCCGGGCCCCTTCTTGATACCGCACCCCGTTCTAACCCCGCCTCGTCTTTGGACCACTCTTCAGACACTCCTCATGCCTCTGTACCTATTGCCGGTGCTGTTTCTTCACCCGCTTCAGGTACTGAGGCCTCGACTGACTCCTTCGATTTATCGGACCTTCACTCTCCTCTGACTATGCTTCCGGCCTCTCCCTCTACGGTGTGGCAATTTTCAAATCGCCGACCCGTTCCACGTCGGACCAACTCTGGTCCCACGCCTAAACACCAATGACAATTACCTGCTGATGATACTTCTCCACCTTCTCGTTCTTCTCAGAAACGATCGACACATCCTTCACTACCTTTCCACGCTCAGTTTCAGACTGAACAATGGACTAAATTCTTCACTTTACGACCGACTTCCTCTACTGCCTATCTTTCTGACCACAGTATTGGCAAGGCACTCCTACGCCATGTTGGTAAAGATATTTCTTTTCATGCTCTTAAGAGCGGTACGCGCATCATTACCGTACAGAATGCTACCCAGGCTCATGAGCTCTCTCGTCTTTCCCATATCGATACTGTTCCTGTCACTCTTGAAAAACATCATTCCCTCAATTCTTGTAGTGGTACCGTCATTCTGCCCCATACCATAGTTCAACAAAATTTCCAGACATGTGGCACTGACATTCTTGAACAGCTGGAACTCCAAGATCTCCCAATCCTCAAGATAGACACTTATGTTCTTCCTGCCCGAGGGCAGAGACGATACCCTAGCAATGTGGCTCGTTTAACTTTTGACATCCTCAGTTTATATAGCAGGACATCGGTTACAAGTTCGAAAGGTGATCCCTACACCACAACAGTGTAGAAATTGCTGGCGATTTGGCCATCCAGCTAAATATTGCAGATCTATCGCCGAATGCCCAGTCTGTGGTGCCGATGACCATTCTAATACGTCTTGCAATCGATCTCCCTCTTGCCTTAACTGTCATGAGGCTCACCCTTCGTACTCTCGCCGTTGTCAAGTCTATTTAAACAAGCAGGAAATCCGTTACCTCAAAGAGACAGAAGGTCTCCCTTATGCCATGGCAGTTTCTCATCTCCGCCTCCAAGGGAGACTCCCACGTGTTTCTTATTCCCGTGTTTCAAAACGTCCCCCCACTTCTGGTATCCCATCTTCTACACCTACCTCTGTGGTTACCTCTCCCATAGTCACTCCTGTATCTAATCCTTTTGCTGTCCTCAGCTCAGACGTCCCTACTTCAACGCCTCAGTCTGATCTCGCTTCTTCGAGTTCTCTCTCACAAGCCTCAGTATCGACGAGACCTCGTACGACACCTCCTCCCAATCGTCCCTCTACTTCTCAAAAGTCAAAAAAAGGTCCGTTAACACCTCCTACCCATCTTCCACCTCCTCATTTTACCCTCCCTGTCTCTGTCCCTGGTTTTCCCCCTCTCACTGGCTCAGTTACAAGTGTAGAGGTTCACCCTCCTCCTCGTACTGTACCTTCCTCCCCTGTTCCCTCCCAAGTTTCTTCCTCTTCTGCCACCTCCCAGGTTCCTGCCTCTTCTGTCCCCTGCCACGCTTCTCCAGTTCCCTCCACCCTTTCGCCCCCCCCCTACCTTGGTACAGTCCAATACAGTTCCAATCTTTACTCATCCTCCCCCTACCATTTCCAATATTGTCTCCCATACGACATCTCTGAATTCAGAAACACTTGAAGCAATCTCTGAATATATTGCAGAGACCAAACCATCAATGGACATTGATCCACCTTCCGATCTTTCTCTCTCCTCTGCTCCATCTGCTCAACTCCTTTCTTCACAGCGCACCGTTCCTTCGCTGCTTGAACGTTTTCCACTGCCTCCGCATGTGGACTTTTCTAACCCCTCTAGTCCGTAGGAACCCTTACCTGCGGATTTCAAGTATCTTTATCATTGCCAATCATGGGCTATTTACAGTGGAATATATGCGGCCTCAAGGGTAATCGGGGTGAGCTTCAGATGTTACTCTCCCAGTTTGCCCCTGTTGGTGTTTGCTTACAGGAACCAAAATTACACTCTGCTGTTATTTCTCCCATCTCAGGCTATAATTTATTGTATTCTTCAGATCCTTTTCCTGATGGAACCTTTAATGAAAGTGCCCTTCTTCTACGCACTGATATTCCGTACCATCAGCTATTTGTTCATACTTCGCTGCATTACACAGCAGCCCGTATCCACTTACGTAGGTG
This sequence comes from Cherax quadricarinatus, assembly GCF_038502225.1. Taxonomy (NCBI): domain Eukaryota; kingdom Metazoa; phylum Arthropoda; class Malacostraca; order Decapoda; family Parastacidae; genus Cherax; species Cherax quadricarinatus. The sequence goes on from NC_091348.1 coordinate 2,174,320, forward strand.
GTATACGCTCTGTTCTTTATACCTTTCTCCTTCTCGGGCATTATCTATTCCGGATATTGCCTTCCTTGTTTCATCATTACCGCCACCGATTCTGTTACTTGGTGATTTTAATGCCCACCATTTCCTCTGGGGGGTCTCACTGTGATTCCCGTGGAATTCAGTTAGAGGCTTTTCTTGCCACCCACCCCCTCCATGTTTTAAATACAGGTACTCACACCCATTTTGATCCTCGGACTCATACTCTCACTTGCATCGATCTCTCAGTCTGCTCTTCCTCCGCCGCATTAGACTTCACTTGGTCTGTTCTCCCGGACTTACATGACAGTGATCATTTCCCAACCATTCTTACTTCCCCTTCATATTCGCCACCTCTTCGCACCCCACGCTGGCAATTTAATCGGGCAAATTGGAACCTTTACTCACACCTAACTGTTTTTAAAGAGGTTCCTTCTTCGTCCTCCATTGATGAGCTTTTACACCTCTTCTCGTCCTCCGTTTTCACCGCAGCTTCTCATTCTATACCCCAAACTTCGAGCAGGCATTCTCAGAAATGCGTGCCTTGGTGGTCTCCTGCTTGTGCTTGTGCAGTACGTTTGAAACGCGCTGCATGGGGCAGGTACCGGTACAATAGAACCACAGAGAGACTCCTTGATTTTAAACAGAAGCGTGCGATCGCTCGCCGTGTCATCCGTGATGCTAAACGCACTTGCTGGCGAGATTATGTCTCCACCATCACCTCTGCTTCCTCTATGAGTGCAGTCTGGAAAAAAGTACGAAAACTGAGTGGTAAATATTCTCCTGACCCGGCTCCTGTTCTGCGGGTTGCCGGTGTTGATATAGGAAACCCGCTAGATGTTGCCAATGAAATTGGCAATCATCTGGTCTGTATTTCTCAGGGACTCCATCTATGCCCCTCATTTCTTTCCTCAAAGTCTACCAGAGAGTTAGCACCCTTGGACTTTTCTTCTCTCAGAGAAGAACAGTATAATGTGCCTTTTACACTTCAAGAACTGGAGGCAACACTCTCAGCTTGTCGATCATCGGCAGCTGGGCCCGACGACATTCATATTCGTATGCTACAACATTTACATCAGTCAGCCCTTGCAGTCCTATTACGCCTTTACAATCTTATTTGGTCACAAGGAGTTCTTCCACAGCTGTGGAAATCCGCCATTGTTCTCCCTTTCCGCAAACCAGGCACTACGGGACATGAAACCTCCCACTATCGTCCCATTGCTCTTACCAGTGCAGTTTGCAAAGTAATGGAACGCCTAGTAAATATACGTTTAGTGTGGTATTTAGAGACACACAACAGTCTCTCCACTCGTCAATATGGCTTTCGTAAGGGACGTTCTACCATAGACCCCTTACTACGCTTGGATACGTATGTTCGTAATGCCTTTGCGAATAACCACTCAGTTATTGCCATATTTTTTGACCTTGAGAAGGCATATGACACAACTTGGAGGTATAATATTTTAGCCCAAGCCCACTCCTTAGGCCTTCGAGGCAATCTACCATCCTTCCTTAAGAACTTTTTAACTGACAGGCATTTCCGTGTTCGGGTTAATAATGTGCTCTCCCCAGACTTTATCCAAGCTGAAGGTGTCCCCCAGGGATGTTCTGAGCACAACACTTTTTCTCCTTGCTATTAATGATTTGGCCTCTAGTCTTCCATCAAATATTTGGTCATTACTCTATGTTGATGACTTCGCTATTGCCTGTGCAGGCGCTGACTGTCACCTCATTACAGTTTCTCTCCAACATGCAGTCGACCGTGTTTCCAATTGGGCCACCACACGTGGGTTTAAATTTTCCAGCACTAAAACCCACCAAATTACTTTCACTAGACGCTCTGTCATCTCTGATCATCCTTTGTACCTCTATGGCTCCCGTATCCCTGAACGTGATACAGTCAAGTTTCTGGGCCTCCTCTTTGATCGTAGGTTATCCTGGAAACCTCACATTACCTCTCTGAAGGCAACTTGTCACAGCCGGCTGAACCTTCTTAAAACCCTTGCTCATCTTTCATGGGGAGCTGATCGTCGAACCCTCCTTCGCCTACATTCCACCCTTATTTTATCGAAACTTGATTATGGTGACCAGATCTATTCAGCGGCATCTCCTGCTACTCTCTCTAGCCTTATCCCCATTCATCACCAAGGATTACGTTTATGCCTTGGTGCTTTTCGCTCTTCCCCTGTCAAGAGCCTCTATGCAGAAGCGAACGTTCCATCCTTATCCGATCGCCGTGATGCCCATTGCCTGCGCTACTATGTACGCTCTCATGATCTCCGCAATCCTTCCATTTATAGAATGGTCACTGATATTAGTAGACATTCTTTATTTGTTCGCCGCCCCTGTTTACTCCGTCCCTTCTCTCTTCGCCTTCATTCGCTCTTGTCTTCTCTTCAACTACCACCTTTCTATGTACATGTAGCATCTCACTTTTCCCTACCTCCCTGGGAAGTTCCAGCCGTTCGAGTCTGTTCTTTCTCCCTCCCTTGCTCGAAAGCCCAACTGTCTATGGTCGCTTCCCGCTCTCTTTTTCTTGACCACTTTCACTCTCATTCTCATGCCATTGCTGTGTACACAGATGGCTCTAAGTCTTCTGATGGCGTAGGATTCGCAGCAGTGTTTCCGGACAGCGTCGTACAAGGGCATTTACTATCTTCGGCTAGTATTTTTACTGCTGAATTATATGCCATCCTTACAGCACTTATCCGTATTGCATCTATGCCTGTGTCATCATTTGTGGTTGTCTCAGACTCCCTTAGTGCTTTACAGGCTATACAAAAATTTGATACACCTCACCCCTTAGTCCTCCGTATCCAACTTTGGCTACGCCGCATCTTTACCAAGCATATTGTTTTTTGTTGGGTCCCTGGTCATGTTGACGTACTGGGCAATGAACAGGCAGACACTGCTGTGTGGTCAGCAGTACATGACCTACCAGTTTCTTATAGAGGTATTCCATTTACGGACTATTTTGCTGCAGTATCTTCCCACCTTCACACCCGTTGGCAACAACGTTGGTCTACTATGCTCGGCAACAAACTTCAATCTATTAAACCGAGTATAGGTTACTGGCCGTCTTCTTATCACCAGTGTCGAGGTTGGGAGACTACTCTCTCCCGTCTTTGCATTGGCCATACTCGTCTTACTCATGGATATCTCATGGAGAGGCGTCTTGCTCCTCTCTGTGAGAATTGCCAAGCTCCATTATCAGTCAGCCACATTCTGTTGGACTGCCCACTTTATGAACGAGCACGCAGAATTTACCTCTGTCGTCGTCTTCGCTCCGCTGCTCTCTCTTTACCTTCCCTTCTCGCTGATGGACCCACCTTTCATCCGGACTCTCTCATTGACTTTTTGACAACAACTGACTTACTTCACAAATTCTGATATCTTCAGCCCTTTCTACTTCAATCTCTTGCTACCCTCTACCCCCATACTATCCCCTGCCCTGCTGTTTTCTGTAACCTACTGATCATCCCTCCTCCCTTCTGCCATCCAATACCCTCGCTTCCTTCCCTACCCTGCAGCGCTGTATAGCCCTTGTGGCTTAGTGCTTCTTTTTGATTATAATAATAATAATCACCCAAAGGTGCAAGGAGGCAAAAACCAAGTGTGCTAGGGAATGGAAGAAATATAGAAGGCAAATGACCCAGGAGAATAAGGAGAGCAGTCGTTGAGCCAGAAACGAATATGCACAGATAAGAAGGGAGGCCCAACGACAATATGAAAGCAACATAACAGCGAAAGCCAAATCTGACCCGAAGCTGTTATACAGCCACATCAGGAGGAAAACAACAGTCAAGGACCAGGTAATCAGGCTAAGGAAGGAAGGAGGAGAGACAACAAGAAATGATAATGAAGTATGTGAGGAACTCAACAAGAGATTCAAAGAAGTGTTCACAGAGGAGACAGAAGGGGCTCCAGAGGGACGGAGAGGTGTGGCACATCACCAGGTGCTGGACACTATACACACAACCGAGGAAGAAGTGAAGAGGCTTCTGAGTGAGCTAGATACCTCAAAGGCAATGGGGCCAGATAACATCTCTCCATGGGTCCTGAGAGAGGGAGCAGAGGCGCTATGTGTACCCTTAACAACAATATTCAATACATCTATCGAAACAGGGAGATTGCCTGAGGCATGGAAAACAGCAAATGTAGTCCCAATCTTTAAAAAAGGAGACATACATGAAGCACTAAACTGCAGACCAGTGTCACTGACATGTATAGTATGCAAAGTCATGGAGAAGATTGTCAGGAGAAGAGTGGTGGAACACCTAGAAAGGAATGATCTCATCAACAGCACCCAACATGGTTTCAGGGACGGGAAATCCTGTGTCACAAACCTACTGGAGTTCTATGACAAGGTGACAGCAGTAAGACAAGAGAGAGAGGGGTGGGTGGATTGCATTTTCTTGGACTGCAAGAAGGCGTTTGACACAGTACCACACAACAGATTAGTGCAAAAACTGGAGGACCAAGCAGGGATAACAGGGAAGGCACTACAATGGATCAGGGAATATTTGTCAGGAAAACAGCAGCGAGTCATGGTACGTGGCGAGGTGTCAGAGTGGGCACCTGTGACCATCAGGGTCCCACAGGGGTCAGTCCTAGGACCAGTGCTGTTTCTGGTATTTGTGAACGACATGACAGAAGGAATAAACTCTGAGGTGTCACTGTTTGCAGATGACGTGAAGTTGATGAGAAGAATTCATTCGATCGAAGACCATGCAGAACTACAAAGGGATCTGGACAGGCTGCAGACCTGGTCCAGCAATTGGCTCCTGGAGTTCAATCCCACCAAGTGCAAAGTCATGAAGATTGGGGAAGAGCAAAGAAGACCGCAGACGGAGTACAGTCTAGGGGGCCAGAGACTACAAACCTCACTCAAGAAAAAAAATCTTGGGGTGAGTATAACACCACGCACATCTCCTGAAGCGCACATCAACCAAATAACTGCTGCAGCATATGGGCGCCTAGCAAACCTCAGAACAGCATTCCGACATCTTAATAAGGAGTTGTTCAGGACCCTGTACACCATGTACATTAGGTCCATATTGGAGTATATGGCACCAGTTTGGAACCCACACCTAGCCAAGCATGTAAAGAAACTAGAGAAAGTGCAAAGGTTTGCCACAAGACTAGTCCCAGAGCTAAGAGGTATGTCCTACGAGGAGAGGTTAAGGGAAATCAACCTGACGACACTGGAGGACAGGAGAGATAGGGGGGACATGATAACGACTTACAAAATACTGAGAGGAATTGACAAGGTGGACAAAGACAGGATGTTCCAGAGACTAGACTCAGTTGGAAGCTGAAGACACAGATGAATCACAGGGATGTTAGGAAGTATTTCTTCAGCCGCAGAGTAGTCAGGAAGTGGAATAGTTTGGGAAGAGATGTAATGGAGGCAGGATCCATACATAGCTTTAAGCAGAGGTACGATAAAGCTCATGGTTCAGGGAGAGTGACCTAGTGGCGACCAGTGAAGAGGCGGGGCTAAGAGCTTGGACTCGACCCCTGCAACCTCAACTAGGTGAGTACACAAACACACACACACACAGGACACTCTGGTTTTTCGGGGCCAGGAGCTAGGACTCGACCCCTGCAATCTCAACTAGGTGAGGTGAGTACACACACACACACACACACACACACACACACACACACACACACACACACACACACACATAGTAGGGCCCCACTTATTCTGGAGGTTAGGTTCCAGGTTACTGCCGGAATGCAGACTTCGCCGGAGAGCAGAACTCCATTTTTTTCCATTTTTAAATGCATATAAATGCCAGATAACAAGTTTACACTAACATATATTAAGTTAGCAATATAAATAGGCATTAAAAAGTAAAATACACACACAGTACACTCATTATTTACCTGAAAATATTTGTAATCTTAATGTAGGGCAAAAGGTGAGTAGTATTTACTCTAAGAAGTCAGGTGTGGTAGCCCTCCTGGCCACCCCACCCACACATATTGTACAATGATGCTTAAAGCTCCCTAGAGTGATAAAATGCATATACATCACATGTATTACTTACCTTAACCCGTAAATGGTCCAAACGTATATATACATTTTTTCAACATTTGAAAGTATGTAAAAAAAATAGATCTTCTTTTTGTTTTTTTACATTTGAAAATGTGTAAAAAAACTTAGATCTACTTTTTTTTGTTGTTATATTTGAAAATATGTAAAAAAAAAACGTAGATCTAGTTTTGTAGCACTACACATGTGAATGTAGATCTGCTTGGATCGTTTACGGGTTAAAATATTTGTAGTCTTAATGGTCTTAATGTAGGGTGAGAGGTGAAAAGTATTTATTTGCAGAAAGTCATGTGGGAGGTATGGCATCCTGCCTGGCCACTTATACCTACTATGACATTACGCTCCCTAGAGCGATAAAATGCACATATACGTAGTACACTCATTAATTACCTTAAAATATTTGTAGTCTTAATATAGGGTGAGAGGTGAGTTATAATTGAGTTATAATTGAAAGAATTAAGAGTAAGACGGAGAATAGGATAGCAGATGAACAAGGAGGCTTTAGGAAAGGTAGGGGGTGTGTGGACCAGGTGTTTACAGTGAAACATATAAGTGAACAGTATTTAGATAAGGCTAAAGAGGTCTTTGTGGCATTTATGGATTTGGAAAAGGCGTATGACAGGGTGGATAGGGGGGCAATGTGGCAGATGTTGCAAGTGTATGGTGTAGGAGGTAGGTTACTGAAAGCAGTGAAGAGTTTTTACGAGGATAGTGAGGCTCAAGTTAGAGTATGTAGGAAAGAGGGAAATTTTTTCCCAGTAAAAGTAGGCCTTAGACAAGGATGTGTGATGTCACCGTGGTTGTTTAATATATTTATAGATGGGGTTGTAAGAGAAGTAAATGCGAGGGTCTTGGCAAGAAGCGTGGAGTTAAAAGATAAAGAATCACACATAAAGTGGGAGTTGTCACAGCTGCTCTTCGCTGATGACACTGTGCTCTTGGGAGATTCTGAAGAGAAGTTGCAGAGATTGGTGGATGAATTTGGTAGGGTGTGCAAAAGAAGAAAATTAAAGGTGAATACAGGAAAGAGTAAGGTTATGAGGATAACAAAAAGATTAGGTGATGAAAGATTGAATATCAGATTGGAGGGAGAGAGTATGGAGGAGGTGAACGTATTCAGATATTTGGGAGTGGACGTGTCAGCGGATGGGTCTATGAAAGATGAGGTGAATCATAGAATTGATGAGGGAAAAAGAGTGAGTGGTGCACTTAGGAGTCTGTGGAGACAAAGAACTTTGTCCTTGGAGGCAAAGAGGGGAATGTATGAGAGTATAGTTTTACCAACGCTCTTATATGGGTGTGAAGCGTGGGTGATGAATGTTGCAGCGAGGAGAAGGCTGGAGGCAGTGGAGATGTCATGTCTGAGGGCAATGTGTGGTGTGAATATAATGCAGAGAATTCGTAGTTTGGAAGTTAGGAGGAGGTGCGGGATTACCAAAACTGTTGTCCAGAGGGCTGAGGAAGGGTTGTTGAGGTGGTTCGGACATGTAGAGAGAATGGAGCGAAACAGAATGACTTCAAGAGTGTATCAGTCTGTAGTGGAAGGAAGGCGGGGTAGGGGTCGGCCTAGGAAAGGTTGGAGGGAGGGGGTAAAGGAGGTTTTGTGTGCGAGGGGCTTGGACTTCCAGCAGGCATGCATGAGCGTGTTTGATAGGAGTGAATGGAGACAAATGGTTTTTAATACTTGACGTGCTGTTGGAGTGTGAGCAAAGTAACATTTATGAAGGGATTCAGGGAAACCGGCAGGCCGGACTTGAGTCCTGGAGATGGGAAGTACAGTGCCTGCACTCTGAAGGAGGGGTGTTAATGTTGCAGTTTAAAAACTGTAGGGTAAAGCACCCTTCTGGCAAGACAGTGATGGAGTGAATGATCGTGAAAGTTTTTCTTTTTCGGGCCACCCTGCCTTGGTGGGAATCGGCCAGTGTGATAATAAAAATAAAAATAAAAATAAGGTGAGTTTTATTTGTATAAAGTCAGGTTGGGAAGTATGGGTAGCCAGGAAGGGCAGCCCTCACCACCCAAGCCCACCCACACATAAAATGTCTATATTAACGTAAAATAAGACATTTTATATTCCCAAGGGTGAGTATTTTTAGTTTTACATAATGTTTTCCCTCCACCCAGCAACCACACCTCCATAGCATATAAACAGCATGTTTGTATGCTATGTAACATGTTTCTTATATAATTTTGAAGAAAATATCATAGATGGATTAATGAAAATGTCTATATTGACATAAAATTAGACATTTAATGTGCCCAAGAGTGATTATTATTACGTAATTGAGAGATGTGCTCATGGAGAATGTAAACAAACCGGGTGGCATGCGCCGTATTTGAAAGACCACTTGCTGTGCAGAAAGTTTTGGTCATAATATGAGATCGCCGTATTAGCGGAACGCAATAAGGCGAAACACCAAAAAGCGGGGCCCTACTGTACGTATATACGTATATATACACAGTGGTACCTCGGGATATGAAGTTTTTTCGTTCCAGAAGGCTGTTTGAGTGCTGATACTGAACAAATTTGTTCCCTTAACCCCTTGACTGTCGCAACCCCAAATCCTGAGGTGTCTCCTGGTGTCGCAAAAATTAAAAAAAAAAAAAAAAATCTCATGAAATGATAGAGAATCTTTTCCCGATGGTAATGACACCAAAAGTATAAAATATGATGGAAAACTTACGGAATTACGTTCTTGCGAAGTTAGCGATCTCAGCGATATTAATGAATCTGCGTTTTACCCCCAATTTTGAGCCCTATTTTTAGCTAATTCCATTGTTCCAGTCGACCAAACTCATAACTATTTCTTTAGAACTCCGTTTGTTCTATCGATTGAGTACAAGAAACTGCCGATTTACCGATTTCAACTACCCAATAAAGTGGTCAGAAATTGGCAATTTGGCCAATTTCATGCAAATTAAAAAATATGCCAATTTCAAAAGAGGGTCTAGAATGAACAATGCAGACATTCCTGGCTCTAAAATAACATTTTCTATGTTCATCAGTCACGTCTCCAGGACCCTCTAATATTACTCTTGCTTTCTATTTTGATTTTTTTTTTTTTTTTTTTTTACCTCTTCAAGGGGGGCTCCTTGGCGTGGTGAAGAGGCTCTTGGTCTGAGGAATTAGACCTGTCGGTCTCCTTCCTCAGACCGAACCTCATTACCCCCCAATTCCCCCTTCCCTATCCCATCCTCCCCTTTTTCCTTTCCTCCTCCTTCCCCACACCCCTCCCTTTTGCCCTTCCTTTTTTGGCCTTTGGAATTTTCCCACAGGCATGCTAGTTCCTTGGTACGGGAAAGGGTACTGGGGTCCATCCCATTCCGTTGAGGTTCTTGGCGGTGGCGTAGTTTGCCGTGGAATCTGGATCGCCTGGGGATGTCCCGATCCCTCTCCGGTATCCCGGAGGGTGGCTTTGGGTGTCTTTCAGGCGACGGGTGTATCTCTGGAAGTCACCTTTCAGATTCCGGGGGTGGTGGCCGAAGGAGGTATGCTTTGTGGCGGATATCCGGCCGCCCTCTCTTTTGTCCAACGAGGTAGCTCGGCAGATGTGAGGTTGCTATCCCGGATTGCTGGTTTACTGGCATGAAGGGTAGGGTATGGCACGGGTTCCTTGCTGCATCTGCACTACTTGCGGTGCTGAGGTCCTTTTGGGCACGGAGGGAGATTTCTCGCCCTTTCATTTCTCCTAGGATCTATTCCTCCCTGGTCCCCCCTTTTTTTATTCTTTTTTTTATTTTTATTTTCTTTTCTTCTTTCTTTTTTTTCTTAAAAACAAAAAGAAAGAAGTAACCTAACCATGGAGTACCCAATCCATGACCCCACTACCCCTGGGCTCCTTATTGTTACCGCACCCCGTTCTGACCTCGCCTCATCTTTTGGCCACTCTTTGGACACTCCTAAGACCCCTGTACCTCTTGCTGGTGCTGTTTCGTCACCTGCTTCAGGTGCCGGGGTTTCAACTGACTCCTTCGATTTGTCTGACCTCCACTCTCCTTTGACTATGCTTCTGGCCTCTCCCTCTATGGTGCGGCAATTTTCGAATTGCCAGACCGTCCCACGTCCGACCAACTCTGGTCCCACTTCTAAATGCCAACGACAATCTCCTGATGATGTTACTTCGTTACCTTCTCATTCTACTCGGAAAAGACCAACACGTGATGCACTCCCTCTCCACACTCAGTTTCGAACCACACAATGGACTAAATTCTTTACTTTAAGACCGACTTCTTCTACTACCTATCTTTCTGACCATAGTATTGGCAAAGCGCTCCTACGCCATGTTGGTAAAGCTATTTCCTTTCATGCTCTTAAGAGTGGTATGCATATCATCACAGTCCAGAATGCTACCCAAGCTCATGATCTTTCTCTTCTTTCACATATCGATACTATTCCTATCACTATCGAAAAACATCATTCCCTCAATTCTTGTAGTGGTACTGTCATTCTGCCCCTTACCATAGTCCAACAGAATTTCCAGACATGTGGCAATGACATTCTCGAACAGCTGGAACTCCAAGATCTCCCAATTCTCAAGGTAGACACTTATGTTCTTCCTGCCCGTGGGCGGAGACGATACCCTTGCAATGTGGCTTGTTTAACTTTTGACAGCCGTGAACTCCCATCCTCTGTTTATGTAGCAGGACATTGGTTACAAGTTCAAAAGGTGATCCCTACACCGCAACAGTGTAGAAATTGCTGGCGATTTGGCCACCCAGCAAAATATTGCAGATCTATAGCCGAATGCCCAGTCTGTGGTGCCGATGACCATTCTAATACGTCTTGCAGTCGACCTCCCTCTTGCCTTAATTGTCATGAGGCTCACCCTTCGTACTCTCACCGTTGCCAGCTCTACTTGAATGAGCAGGAAATTCGTTGCCTCAAAGAGGCAGAAGGTCTCCCTTATGCTATGGCGGTTTCTCATCTCTGCCTCCAAGGGAGACTACCCCGTGTTTCTTATTCTCATGTTTCAAAACGTCCTCCCACTTCTGGGGTCCCATCTTCTGCAGCCTCCTCTGCGGTTGCCAGTCCTATAGTCACTCCTGTATCTAATTCTTTTGCTGTCCTGGGATCTGACATCCGTACTTCAACACCTCAGTCTGTTCTCACTTCTTCATGTTCTCCCTCACAAACCCTGGTATTGACAAGACCTCATATGACACCTCGTCCCAATCATCCCTCTACTTCTCAGAAGTCCAAAAAATCTCCTTTAACCCCTCCTTCCCTTCATCCACCTCTACACTTTACCTTCCCGGTCTCTGTACCTGGGTCTTCCCCTATCACTGGCTCGGTTACAAGTGTGGAGATTCATCCTCCTCCTCGTACTGTGCCTTCCTCCCCTGTCCCCTCCCAAGTTTCTTCCTCTTCTGCCATCTCCCAGGTTTCTGCCTCTTCTGTCCCCTCCCACACTTCTCCAGTTCCCTCCACCCTTTCACCCCTCCCCCTACCTTGACACAGTCCATTACAGTTCTGATCTTTACTCAAACTCCTCCTCCTTCCATCTCCAATATTGTCTCCCATACGACATCTCTGAACTCCGATACACTTGAAGCAATCTCTGAATATATTGCAGAGACCAAACCATCAATGGACACTTATCTACCCTCTGTTCCTTCTCTTTCCTCTTCTCCATCTGCACAATTCCTTTCTTCATAGCGCACCGTTCCTTCGCTGCTTGAACATTTTCCGCTGCCACTGCATGTGGATTTTTCTAACCCCTCTAGTCCGTAAGTACCCTTACCTTTGGATTTCTAGTATCTTTATCGTTGCCAATCATGGCCTACTTACAGTGGAATATACGCGGCCTCAGGGGTAATCGGGGTGAGCTTCAGACATTGCTCTCCCAATTTTCCCCTGTTGGTGTTTGCTTACAAGAACCAAAATTACACTCTGCTGTTATCTATCCCATCTCAGGCTATAATTTATGGTATCCTTCGGATCCTTTTCCTGATGGGACCTTTAACGAAAGTGCCCTTCTTCTACGCACTGATATTCTGTACCATCAACTATTTGTTCGTACTTCGCTGCATTACACAGCAGCCCGTATCCACCTGCATAGGTGGTATACACTCTGTTCTTTGTACCTCTCTCCTTCTTGAGCATTATCTATTCCGGATATTGCCTTTCTTGTTTCATCATTACCACCACCACTTCTGTTACTTGGCGATTTTAATGCCCATCATTTTCTCTGGGGGGGTCCTCACTGTGATTCCCGTGGCATTCAGCAAGAGGCTTTTCTTGCTTCCCACCCCTTCCATGTTTTAAATACAGGTACTCACACCCATTTTGATTCTCGTACTCATACTCTCTCTTGCATTGATCTCTCAGTCTGCTCTTCCTCTGCTGCACTAGACTTCACCTGGTCTGTTCTCCCGGATTTACATGACAGCTATCATTTTCCAATCACTCTGACTTCCCCTTCATATTCACCACCTCTTCATAACCCACACTGGCAATTTGATCAGGCAAATTGGGACCTTTACTCGCAACTAACTGTTTTTAGTGAGGTTCCTTCTTCATCCTCCATTGATGAGCTTTTACACCTCTTCTCGTCCTCAGTTTTACCGCAGCTTCTCATTCTGTACACCAAACCTCGGGCAGGCATTCTCAGAAATGCGTGCCTTGGTGGTCTCCTGCTTGTGCTCATGCAGTACGTTTGAAACGTGCTGTGTGGGGCAGGTACCGGTATAATAGAACCACTGAGAGACTTCTTGATTTTAAGCAGAAGCATGTGATCGCTCGCCGTGTCATCCGTGATGCTAAACGCACTTGCTGGCAAGATTGTCTCCACCATCACCTCTGCTTCCTCTATGAGTGCAGTCTGGAAAAGAGTATGGAAACCGAAAGGCAAATATTCTCCTGACTTGGCTCCTGTTCTGCGGATTGCCGGTGTTGATATAGCAAACCCTCTAGATATTGCCATTGAAATTGGCAACCATCTGGTCCGTATTTCTCTGGGGCTCTATCTCTGCCCCTTGTTTCTTTCCTCGAAGTCTGCCAGAGAGTTTGCACCATTGGACTTTTCTTCTCTTCTTTTACACTTCAGGAACTGGAGGCAACACTCTCAGCTTGCCGATCATCGACAGCTGGGCGCAATGACATTCATATTCATATGTTACAACATTTACATCAGTCAGCCCTTGTAGTCCCCTTATGCCTTTTAAATCTTATTTGGTCACAAGGAGTTCTTCTACAGCTGTGGAAATCTGCCATTGTTCTCCCTTTCCACAAACCGGGTACTACGGGACATGAAGCCTCCCACTATCGTCCCAGCGCTCTTACCAGTGCAGTTTGCAAAGTGATGGAACGTCTGGTAAATAGACATTTAATGTGGTATTTAGAGACACACAACAGTCTCTCCACTCGTCAATATGGCTTTCGTAAGGGCCGTTCTACCATAGACCCCTTACTACGTTTTGATACGTATGTTCGTAATGCCTTTGCGAATAACCACTCAGTTATTGCCATATTTTTGACCTTGAGAAGGCATATGACACAACTTGGTGGTATAATATTTTGGCCCAACCCCACTCCTTAGGCCTCCGAGGCAATCTACCATGTTTCCTTAAGAACTTTTTAACTGACAGACATTTCCGTGTTCAAGTCAATAATGTGCTCTCCCCGGACTTTGTCCAAGCTGAAGGTATCCCTCAGGGATGTGTTCTGAGCACAACACTTTTTCTCCTTGTTATAAATGATTTGGCCTCTGTTCTTCCATCCAATATTTGGTCATCACTCTATGTAGACGACTTCGCTATTGCTTGTGCAAGCGCTGACTGTCACCTCATTACAGTTTCTCTCCAGCATGCAGTCGACCGTGTTTCCAATTGGGCCACCATGCATGGGTTTAAATTTTCCAGTACCAAAACTCACCAAATTACTTTCACTAGACACTCTGTCATTTCCGAACATCCTTTGTACCTCTATGGCTCCCGTATCCCTGAACGTGATACGGTCAGATTTCTAGGCCTTCTCTTTGACTGTAGGTTATCCTGGAAACCCCACATTACCTCTCTAAAGGCAACGTGTCACAGCCGGTTGAACCTTGTTAAAACCCTTGCTCATCTTTCATGGGGAGCTGATCGTTGAATTCTCCTTTGCCTACATTCAGCCCTCATTTTATCAAAACTCAATTATGGTGACCAGATCTATTCAGCGGCCTCTTCTGCTACTCTCTATAGCCTTAACCCCATCCATCACCAAGGATTACATTTATGCCTTGGTGCTTTTTGTTCTTCCCCTGTTGAGAGCCTCTATGCAGAAGTGAATGTCCCATCCTTGTCTGATCACTGTGATACCCATTGCCTTCGCTACTATGTGTGCTCTCACGATCTCTGCAATCCTTCCATTTATAGAATGGTCACTGATATTAGTAGACTTTCTTTATTTGTTCGCCGCCCCTATTTGCTCCATCCCTTCTCTCTCCGCCTGCATTCGCTCTTGTCTTCCCTTCAGTTACCGCCTTTATATGTTCATGTAGCATTTCACTTTTCCCTACCCCCCTGGGAAGTTCCAGCTGTTCGGGTCTGTTCTTTCTCACTCCCTTGCTCGAAAGCCCAACTGCCTATGGTGGCTTCCCGCTCTCTTTTTCTCGACCACTTCCATTATCATTCTCATTTCATCGCCGTGTACACAGATGGTTCTAAATCTTCTGACGGCGTCGGATTCTCAGCAGTGTTTCCGGACAACGTCATGCGAGGGCATTTACTATCTTCGGCTAGCATTTTTACTGCTGAATTGTGTGCCATTCTTGCAGCACTTATTCGTATCGCATCTATGCCTGTGTCTTCATTTGTCTCAGACTCCCTTAGTGCTCTACAGGCTATGCGGAAATTTGATACACCTCACCCTCTAGTTCTCTGTATCCAGCTTTGGCTACACCGTATCTCTACCAAGCATAAAGATATTGTTTTTTGTTCGGTCCCTGGTCATGTTGACATACAGGGCAATGAACAGGCAGACTCTGCTGGTTGGTCAGCAGTACATGACCTTCCAATTTCATATAGAGGTGTTCCATTTCCGGACTATTTTGCTATAATAACTACCCACCTTCACACCCGTTGGCAACAACATTGGTCTACTCTGCTCAATAACAAACTTTATTCTATTAAACCGAGTATAGGTTACTGGCCGTCTTCTTGCCACCAGTGTCGAGGTTGGGAGACTACTCTCTCCCGCCTTCACATTGGCCATACTCGTCTTACTCATGGATATCTCATGGAGAGGCACCCTGCTCCTCTCTGTGATAATTGTCAGGTTCCATTATCGGTCAGCCACATTCTGTTAGACTGCCCACTTTATCAACAAGCACGCAGAATTTACCTCCAACATCGTCTTCGCTCCGCTGCTCTCTTTTTACTTTCCCTTCTCGCTGATGGACCCACCTTTCATCCGGACTCTCTCATTGACTTTTTGACAACAACTGACTTACTCCACAAACTCTGATGATACCTTCAGCCCTTTCTACCTCAATCTCTTGCTACCCTCTACCCCTGCACTATCCCCTGCCCTGCTGTTTTCTGTAACCTATTAATCATCCCTCCCCCCTTCTGCCGCCCAATACCCTCGCTCCCTTCCCTACCCTGCAGCGCTGTATAGCCCTTGTGGCTTTGCGCTTCTTTTTGATTATAATAATAATAGTTTGAATTTTTATTCGAACAAAAAATAGAAGATTTACTGTTACGCAGACTACTGCAATACTGTAATAATCGTATAAATAATGTCAACCCATTCATGACAGCATATTAGAATGGCTACTTGAACATTTATTGGAAAATGACATCATTTGTTTACTTTTGAACATCGGCAAAAATCAAACATTTCCCCTACTTTGAGCTCTATTTCAAGTTTTTTTTTTCATAGTAAAACCAATCAAAATCACCTCTATTTCTATATGTTTTCCATTCTATCAAATGAGATCAAGGAAACGAGAATACAGTCATAAATACTATACGAAAATAGACCACAGAGTCGGCATTTTAATTAAAAAAAAAAATGGTCAGTTTTTTTTTCTCATTATGCACTGCATGCTGCAGGATTTTTTTTATATCATGCACACTGACCACACAGACCCATTCTCTCACATGTGAGCCTACAAGCTTTCTCCTGCTTGATTTGAAGCCGCTAGAATTTTTGAGTATATTTATACTTCAAACACAGTGGCTTGTAAGACGCATATATAGGACTGAAACAATCAAAGGTTTAAGAAATAATATAAGTTAGATTAGTCTGTTTCAGACCCCCAAAAATGCACTTACAAAAGCACTTACATAAATACATTTACATAAATGTTCGAGGTTTGGGGTGTTCGTAACCCGAGGTACCACTGTATATATATATATAATAGGCACAGTAGTGTGAGTGCATGTCTTGTATATTAAGTAAGTTCAGAAGAGTGGGGGAATGTGTTGTCTGGCAACACAAATGGCATGAACAGTGAACAAATTGCACAATTACCTTTGTAATTGTGCCATTTGTTCATTAGCTACCTTACTTATTGTATCTGTGATTGTAGTTACCTGCATAAGATATTCTACTTAATATTCTGTCTAAATCTTAAGTAGTCTTTAGCCCTTTGAGGGTTTCGGCCATACTAGTACGGCTTACAACCCAGGGTTTTTGACTTACCAGTACGCCTAAATTCTAGCGCCCTCAAATCTAGTGGGAGAAAGCTGGTAGGCACACATATGAAAGAATGGGTCTATGTGGTCAGTGTGTGCAATATAAAAAAATCCTGCAGCACACAGTGCATAATGAGAAAAAAAAAACTTTGACTGTGTTTTTGGAATAAAACAGGGACTTTGCACTTTATTTTCGTATGGTATTTATTGTTGTATTCTAGTTTTCCTGGTCTCATTTTATAGAATGGAAGACATATTACAGAAATTGAGATGATTTTGACTGGTTTTACAATGAAAAGTACCTTGAAATTGAGCTCAAATTAGCAGAAATGTTCAATTTTTACCAAAGTTCAAAAGTAAACAAATCATGCCAAGCGTCTAATACACGTCAACTGGTGAGTCTAATATTCTTTCTCAAGTGCTTCAATATTATTTATACCATTTTTTACACTAATGCAGTAGTCTGCATAACAGTGAATCTTTTATTTTTTGTGAGAATAAAAATTCAAAGTGGAAAGCAAAGGAATGTAAGAGGGGCCTTGAGAAATGACTAATGAACAGAGGAAATGTCATTTTAGTGCCAGGAATGTCTTTCTTGTTTATTCTGGACCCTATTCAGAAATTGGCATCTTTTGAAATTTGTGTGAAATTGGCAAAATTGCTAAATTCTGACCACTGTACTGGATAGTTGAAATTGGTAAATGGGTGGTTTCTTGCACTCATTCGATAGAAACAATGGAGTTCTAGTGAGATATTTATGTTTTTTGTCGACTAGTACAGTGGAATTGGCCGAAAACAGGGCTCAAAGTGAGCAAAATCGCCGATGCGTAAACATCGCCGAGACCGCTAACTTCACGAGAGCATAACTCCGTAAGTTTTCCATCAAATTTCATACTTATGGTGTCATTATGATCGGGAAAAGATTCTCTATCTTTTCATAAGAAAAAATTATTATTATTTTTTTTTAAATTTGGCCGACCCTGAGAACGAGTCTCGGAGAGGGCCTGTCGACCCTCAAAGGATTAGTTTGCCTGAAATGAATTGCATATTATTTTATGTAAACTAGATTATTTTGTACCACATTAAGAAATAAAAATTTGCATTTGCATTTTCCAGGTTATGGCCATCGGTCCACTATCATAGCCCTGGTCACTAACCAACCAACCAACTACTGACTTATTAACCAGCCAACCGCTGACCTACTAACACAGTATAAATAATGTCTATACTTCTTGACCAATGTCTACCAAACATTGTGAGCTCTTTATACATGCATGAAAATAAACATTCATAAAATATGAATGCATTTGGTGAAAACTAACCAGGTACAAAATATTTATAATTTAGTCATAATAAAAACATCGAACATACAAGTCACTTTATCAGCTTTCAACAAACCGGCCGTATCTCACCAAAGCAAGGTGGCCCAAAAAGAAAAACAAAAGTTTCTCATTTTAATTTTAGTAATGTATAAAGGAGAAGGGATTACTAGCCCCTTGCTCCTGGTATATCATGTGGGAGTTCGATACGTGGATTAGGGTAGAAATACTCACGTAGGCTGTTATAACGTATATTGGCGATATGTGGAGAGAGACCTGCCAGCCGTTACCTATCTCCTTGCTACTTCTCGATATACTGGCTAGCCGTCTGGCCAGTACCCCGTAGTGGGTCTTTTGAATACTGCTGAGGTCAGCACAATATGAAAGACCGTGACTCAAGAGACGGTTGATCGTTGAGTCAGACGGTACTGGTAACTGGTTACTACTACTGAGACTGGTAACTGGTTACTACTACTGAGAGCTCGGCGACGCTAACGTATGTCGTCCCGACATACAACTAATACAAACTAGAGATGGCAGGTATACGGCTTGGGCTGATTCTATACAATGTCAAAGTACACAACATTAAACATTAAAAATACATAAGTAGAACAATGGAATGAAAGCTTACGTAACTGAAACTGTAATGCAATACAAGGTATACGATAGTACAACTTAAAACTCAACAATTGAACAACGAACTCTACGTTGAGAATACAAGTGATAAAAAAAAAATTTTGATCGATCGATCTGTATTCGTGTGATCTACGGATTCTGAGGAAGGAATATATACAAAGAAAGAGTGTTTAACAGAAAGGCAGATTCGGTGCACGCAAATCTAGACTGTTAACTCTCAGAATGCGGAGAGAACATGAACACAAAAAAAAAATTCTTGAATACTGATAAGTTGATACTGTAATTATTCATCTATACAGGTTATTTACATTTAACCCCAACTCTGCTAGGGTAAGATTGGCATATGCAGAATGGGTGTCATCTCTGGGAGGATCAAACTCTGTAGCATTGGCTAACTCATGCTGTATTTGAGGCAAATCTGAATTGGAAGTTACAAATGATACTTGAGGATTTCTCAATACCTGTCGTGTACGTAGGGAATAACGACATTCAGGTTGATCGTCTGACTGAGTATCAGAGGAAGAGAGTACAGGATCAGGAGGATTGTCAGAGTCTGTCACATTAGTCTGGGTTGGAACATCATTATCATCACATACTAACTTCATATGATCCAAATGCGATTCTTTATACTGACCAGTACTAATCTCTCTAACCTTATACTTATTTCCAGTGATATGTTCAACTACTCGATAAGGACCAACAAACCTTTGATCAAGCTTTGGCATAGCAGACGTTTTGTTAAAATTAGTCAGCATAACTCTCGAACCTACTTTGATTTTGGATGGCTTTGATCGAGTGTTTGCGACTCTTGTAAATTCAGCTGTTGATTTATGAAGTGTTTCACGGATTCTTCTAAAAACACTTTGAGCTAAGCTGGTACGAGTTGCTACGAAATCATCAGGGTTGTAATTTGGTTTCGGATTAGAATATAACAACTCATAAGGCAAACGTTTATCTACACCGTACAATGCATAATGTGGAGTGTCACCTATAGAAACATTGTAAGCAGAATTTATAGCACACTGCACATCAGGTATAACTTCATCCCAAGTTTCACTATTGGGATTGATAGTGGCTCTCAAGACATCAAGTACTTTCTTATTGGTTCGTTCCGCTAACCCATTGCTGGCAGGATGATGAGGAACAATGGTGGATTTAGTGATCTTGTACAAGGTACACAAATTTTCAAGAATTTCATTACAGAATTCACCTCCATTATCTGTTACTAGGGACTTAGGGGTGGTATGCCTGCAGATAATGCGTTCTTTAAACGCTTTAGCTACTGTCTCGGCAGTCTTGTCTGCAATAGGAACTAACTCGCAATATCTGGTGAAATGGTCTACCATAACACACAGATGTTTGTTACCTTGGAGGGAACATTGGAAATTAGTTAACAAATCTAGCGCAACTCTTTCCCAAGGTTCGCTAGTAGTTGGATACACTTGGATTGGATTAGGACCATTAGCATTGCCTTTATGTTGCATGCAGACACTACATTTCCTAACATACTCAGAAATATCAGTTGCCATACGAGGCCAAAAGTATTTCAATCTGGCTTGTTTTACTGAACGATCCATACCAGGGTGTGCAACACCTGGTACATCGTGAACTAGCTGTAAGGCTACATTCACTAGTGACTGTGGAATTACTAACTGGTATACTCTTCTGCTAGGAGTACCCAACTCGGCTGTTCGATACAGTAATTCTTGGTTCATGAGAAAGTCACTGATGGGTGCTGGTGGCTTCACAGTCAGAATAAGATCTTCCTGGAGCAGGAATCGAATCACACCAGACCACATGGGATCTGTTCGTTGAGCATTCTTTACATCTTCAGCACTAAATGGAGGGTCTGCAGTTACTATACTAACATGTCGCGATAAGGCATCTGCGACTACATTTGACTTGCCAGGTAAATGCTCAAAGGTGGGATTGAACTCTTGGATAGTCAAGGTCCATCTAGCTAACCTTCCAGTAGGTTGTTTGTTCTGGAATAAGGGTATCAGTGGAGCATGATCTGTCAAGACATGAACAGAGTACTGATAAATAATGTCTCGGAAGTGCTTTAAAGACCATACTATTGCTAAAGCTTCTTGCTCAGTTACTGTATAATTACGTTCAGCCTTTGTAAGGACTCGGCTAGCAAATGCAACTGCGTTGTACTTGCCATCGGTCTTCTGAGCTAGTACGGCACCTATGCCAATTGAACTAGCATCAGTTGTCAGATAGAAAGGCTTAGAAAAATCTGGAAATTTCAAAATTGGAGCAGAAGTTAGCTTTTCTTTTAGAGTTTGGAATGCTCTTTCTTGACGGAAGGTCCAAACAAAAGGAGCATCTTTCTTAAGCAACTCAGTTAGAGGAGCAGCTATGGAAGAAAAATTGGCAATGAAAGCTCTATAAAAACCTGCTAAGCCCACAAAGGATCTTACGGCATCAGCAGTTTTGGGAGTTGGAAAATTTAGTACTGCAGTTACTTTACTTTGGTCAGTCGTAACCCCTCTAGGAGTGACTACGTGACCAAGAAACTTAATTTCTGATCTGAAAAATTGACATTTTGACAGTTTGATCTTTAAATTGGCTTCTTCAAGCTTACCAAGTACTACATCAAGTCTTTTCAAGTGTGTATCCACGTCTTTAGACATGACGATTACGTCATCTAAGTACACCATAAGTGCATTACCTATGAGACCTCTAAAGATATTAGTCATGAGCCTTGAGAACGTGATAGGGGAAGATCGTAATCCAAATGCCATTCGGAGGTAGTGATAATGACCTGTAGGAGTGGAGAATGCAGTTAGTTCTTGGCTGTCCTCGTGAAGAGGGACTTGCCAAAACCCTTGTAACAAATCTAGGGTTGAAAAGACTTTGTTATCTCCAATATTACGTAAAAGATCACCCAGTACAGGGAGTGGAAAGCGATCTGGAATGGTTTTTGCGTTTAACTTCCTAAAGTCAATTACTGGACGCCAAGTACCATCCTTCTTAGGTACTAGTATCAAGGGTGCATTCCAAGGTGAATTGCTAGGTGCAATAACTCCATCATCAAGCATTTGATTGATCAATTCTTCTGCGACAGCAACTTGTGAATGAGGCATTCTGTACGCAGGTATGTAGATAGGTCTAGTACCAGGTTCAAGTGGAATACGATGGGACAATAAGTTCGTTATACCCATCTTCTCACCTGGTAAAGCAATGGCTTTACGACGTTTGTTCAACAGAGTCAACAAACGCTTGACTTCATCTGGGAAGTCAGTGGGAGCTAAGTCTTTCTCCTCAACTGGTGGAACAGATTGATCCAGTGCAGTGGATGTGGTCTCCCCGGCAGAAATAGCACCGACCCACTGGTCAGGTGACAACTCATCCTCTACCTGAACAGGGTAAGGATAGTGAACAAGGTCAACAAGATTGGTATTTGCTCTAAGGCGAACACTGTGACCAGAAGTGTTGGCCAGGTAGAAATGGATCTTACTATCTCTTACAACATGTAAGGATGGTTCAACAAATAGACCTTTTACTTTGCAGGAATCACTGTCAACTAGGACGTTATCACCATCTGGAACACTAGGAACAACTACAGACACTCTAGTGAGAGCACTAGCCGCAACAGAAACGTCTTTCTGCAGACGGCATGTGACGTCAACAAGAGATGGCATTACTAGTTGCAAGTAATTGTTTTCCGACAAGGCGTCCCCTGTGGAGAAACTACTACTCGAACTAGCAGGCATTGCAGGGATAGGTTGAGCACTCAAGGCAATCTGAGCGTCCTCGGACACTTGAGGCATCGGACTATCCTGCAATTCTGAAGGTATAGGTGGAACACTGATGGGAGTGACAGAATTACCAGTGCCTGACCGCTTGGGTACGCTACTGGAGAATGCATTAGCTTGTAAGGACTTAATCCGTACATCATACTCTGCAGCAGTATAACAGATTTCTGATCCAAGCTGGTAACCCCAGAATGGAACGATCAAGTCGTCAATTTGTGCATGCCATCGATAAGGGTCGAGCACAATGCGTAAGTCTCGCATGGAAGCAAATCCCAGTAGAAGGTCACCAGGGAAAGTAATCTGGTCGACAACAAGGAAGGAAACAGTGAAGTCTCTACCTTGGATAGAAAAGGTTAGGGCAGTCGTACCTCGGACACGCAGGTGAGAACCAGATACTCCACTAAGGGAGGACACAGGAGTCGGTTCTACGAGAAGGACATGTCGTAACTTCTTATCCTTAAACAAACTAGACCTAATAATATTGATTTGCGCACCAGAGTCCATGAACAATTGAACGGGCGCATTATAAACAGATGCTTGCACTATAGGGCCTATGGTTGCATTGGAAGTTATGTGCAAACAAAAAGGTGGATTGTCATCAGAAAAGACTTGTTCTACTCCATCCCCAAAATCATCTGTGTCAGAGACATGTGAAGCAACAACCTCGGCAGGGTTGTCATTCTCGAGACTGCTTAAGGCTTCAAAGGAGTTGTGAACGGGGATGGTGTACTCATTATCACCTACTGTCACCATGGGGCGGTTTGACTGGGGCGCTCGAATTCCCCCGAATTGGAAGAACGAGCCTGGTTCTGGTGAGTTTGAGAATTGAATGAATGAGCCTGGTTCTGGTTATTTTGAAAACCACGAGATCTGTTTCCTCGACGGGTTCTGCGGTTGGAACGACCACGGAAAGATCTAGAGTACTGAAGGTTATAGAGAGCATTACACTCAGATGTGTCATGTCCATGTATTCTATGATAAGTACAGTAAGGAAGATCTGAGTACTCATCATCAGTACGACGTCTCTTAGGATAACTATCAGGACAATTAATTGCAATATGTCCACGGAAACCACAGTTGTAACAATTCCGCCGACTATGGTTACTGAATGTACTATGAATACTACGAGGTGTATAACGACTCTGTACACTGGTTCTTGATGATCTCTGAGATGGTTGACGACTACGATTTGTCTCTGTGGCGCAAACAAGAGGTGGTGCAGACTGAGGCATATTTGTGACATTACTTTTAATACAAGGGAAAGTACCCTGGGGGCACAAGGAACGTACATGATTTAAGGCTGTAAGTGGTTCCATCGTTACAGTTGGAGGATCAGCCTCATAAGCACACACAGAAGCAGGTGGCATTAGTTCTTTAATTGCTCCAAAAGCTGCTATTTTAGCAATTGATTCTGTAAATGGTTTAGCCTCTTCAGAGAGAAAAGATGATGATTGGACAGCATTGATAAATGATGATAAAAGTTTATCTAATCTAACAGCAAATGCACTCAACGATTCAGTACTCATGGGTGTAGCATTCACTAGTTCCCTAAGAACGACATATGGATCAGCTGTTTTTACTGGGACAAGGAAAGAACGAATCAGTTCCTCATATTGTGACCACTTAGTAAGATTCCTGAAGTCTCGCATATCAAGGAGATCAACAACGTGAACAGCAGCAGGAGATCGATAAAGAGCTTCTTTAGCAATTCTGATAAGGCTTTCCTCTGAAGGAGGACCTTCAGCTAGAGCACTAGCACGAGAACGAATGGCTGCAAACCATGCTTCAAGACTATGTACATGGCCATTGAATAAAGGTAACGCATCAAGGGAATCACGAGTATAACTATAATATCTCGGTGTCTGAGTCGGTCTGTCAGTCGGTAAGGAACTGTGAGGACTGATGACAGGACCAGCAGTAGTAGCCTGAGAGGTCTGAGTGTCGACATTCACTAAAGTATCACTTGACGGTATGTGAGACATAATGGCAAAGTAACACGAGAACAAATAAGGCAAAAATAATGAACAATAAAAATGATATAAAATTCTAGAATTGAAATGAAAAGATATACAACTAATTCTGCAGAATAATTTCTAAATACACTGCAAGAAGAAAGAAAACTCAATTTAAAGGACTATTGACAAAATAAAAAAAAAAATTTACATTGAAATATACAAGTAAAAATATTACTGGAGACTGAATTAAATTCAAAATGAGCTGTCTTTACTCTTGCTAATAAAGAAATTAATTAATTAAATTTTTAAATCAATGTGAAAGTGTAAAATAAAATTATTAAATTGTTAACTGGGAAATTTAAGTATTTTCTAAGAATGCATAGACAAAATTAAAATATAATGCACAAAATATCAATAAAAGAAAAGAATTCACTGCAGAACAGTTCAACAAAATAATTCACTTCAGAACAAATGCAACAAAATAAGGTGTAGAAATAATCACTGCAGTAATAAAGTTGCACTGGGAAAACTCAGGTAAAATAATGAATTAAAATTATGAAGATCAAAAAAAAATAAACTGATTGAACACTTTAACTCTTAATTGTAAATTAGACAAAACAATTTACTCAAACAGAGTAAGGAAACACTTTACGTTAAAAGTAATTGAAATTGCATCAAGAGTGAATTTGTTCAAGAATATAAAAATATGAATAAAATAAAACACAGGAACAAAACAGGTAAGTATAACACTTACAGTGACGGAGCACACTTCTTAAATATAATCTTACAACACAATCCTGCTGTGACTGATACAACAAAAATCTTGCTGTGACTGATACGACAAAAATTTTGCTGGCAAAAATAATGGTACACAGTCTGCGAAAAATTAGAGGAATGAGACACTGTTGGCATACGAAAAAAAATGACACACATAGAAATAAATGGAAAATTTGGTATACTGGGGTAAATATCACTGCATGAAATACAATGACAATACAATAAAAAAAAATGAAGCACTTCACACAGGGTGACTGACTGGTACACTACACAATAATACTTACTATAGACGAATAGCATAAAGAAAAACACAGGAGAAAAAATATAAGATAAGTGAAAACACTGAAAAATATTGGAAAAATAATGAGTCAAAGAAATACTGCGTTTACACTGAAAACACAAGGTTTAGAGTACACAAGAATTTACTATAAATGTCTCACACACGCAAATGTCTTTAAATGCAAGAAAATGTCTCAAAAAAATTATCACTGAAGTCGGAGAGTAGTAGACGGGCGGTGACTGTTGGGTGGAGGGGATGTCCTGGTGTCCCGGCGGTGTTTCCTCCTCACCCACACACTGTTGTCGTGAAGAAATGTGCGTTCTAGGCGAACTCACATAACTGGCTTTATCTCGTTGGCACCAGCTACAATCTCTTGACCAATTATGTGAGCCAAAACAGTACTAGGACCCGGTACAAGGGTGCAAACAACCACAGGTAGATGAGTGGATGGCTGGTGGGAGAGAGTGGGGGGTGTGACTCTCGCTGGGGTACTGCCGCGCACCCCGGGTGGTGGGAGAGAGAGTGGTGGGGGGGGGACGCTGGGGGGCTGCCGCGCACCCCACTCACCCACGGTGGCTTAATAACCCACTCTATGCCACAGGAATGGTAAAAACCACTCTTAGCATCCAACAGGAAGCACAAAGCGATATAAACAATACCTCAGAGGAGCTTGGCTTACTTCTTACTGCGTGGCTTACTTCTCTCTCTCAGCTGGGTTAGAAGCTGGGTTGGCTGACTGGCTTACCCCACGAGAATGGATGACTGGAAGACGTGTAACGATGCACAAAGCACGGAGGAGCAGTTGGATGACAGGAGACAGGCTGGATGATAGGCTGACTGGCGTTCACTTCCACAGTCTGGCTTACTGACTGGCTTAATTGCAAAATCCGGGTCAACCCCTCGGAGATTGAAGCAATTAGCACACGAACTAAGCCAGGAAGCTTGAAACGGCTGCAACAGGCTTGCAGGCAGTAGGTTTGAGGGGAGTAGGCTGCTGGCTCGAGGTGGTGCGCGAGGGTAGAGCTGGTGGCTGGTGAATCACCTTTGACCCTGGCGCTACTCACACAAACAGCCTTCAAACGCCTTGAATTACCCTTAAAAACGTAAATCCACGCTCCACACCGCTGCACACCATTTATCATGTGGAAGTTCGATACGTGGATTAGGGTAGAAATACTCACGTAGGCTGTTATACGTATATTGGCGATATGTGGAGAGAGACCTGCCAGCCGTTACCTATCTCCTTGCTCACTCTGGTAATACTGACTAGCCGGGCTGCCCAGTACCCCGTAGTGGGTCTTTGAATACTGCTGAGGTCAGCACAATATGAAGACCGTGACTCAAGACGGTTGGTCGTTGAGTCAACGGACGATTACTGGTAACTGGTTACTACTACTGAGACTGGTAACTGGTTACTGCTACTGAGACACTTGCTGACAACTCTATGACTGAAGAAATACTTCCTAACGTCCCTGTGACTCGTCTGAGTCTTCAGCTTCCAGTTGTGACCCCTTGTCCCTGTGTCCCCTCTCTGGAACATCCTATCTCTGTCCACCTTGTCTATTCCCCACAGTATCTTGTATGTCGTTATTATGTCTCCCCTGACCCTTCTGTCCTCCAGTGTCGTCAGTCCGATATCCCTTAACCTTTCCTCGTACGACAGTCCCTTGAGCTCTGGGACTAGCCTTGTTGCAAACCTTTGTACTTTCTCTAACTTCTTGACGTGCTTGACCAGGTGTGGGTTCCAAACTGGTGCTGCATACTCCAGTATGGGCCTAACATACACAGTGTACAGTGTCTTGAACGATTCTTTATTAAGGTATCGGAACGCTATTCTCAGGTTTGCCAGGCGCCCGTATGCTGCAGCGGTTATTTGGTTGATGTGTGCCTCCGGTGATGTGCTCGGTGTTATGGTCACCCCAAGGTCTTTCTCCCTGAGTGAGGTCTGTAGTCTTTGTCCACCTAGCCTATACTCTGTCTGCGGTCTTCTTTGCCCCTCCCCAATCTTCATGACTTTGCATTTGGCTGGATTGAATTCGAGAAGCCAGTTGCTGGACCACATGTCCAGCCTGTCCAAGTCTCTTTGCAGTCCTGCCTCATCCTCGTCCAATTTAATTCTTCTCATCAACTTCACGTCATCTGCGAACAGGGACACTTCAGAGTCTATTCCTTCCATCATGTCGTTCACATATATCAAAAATAGCACTGGTCCTAGAACTGACCCCTGTGGGACCCCGCTCGTAACAGGCGCCCACTGTGATACCTCTTCACGTACCATGACTCGTTGCTGCCTCCCTGTCAGGTATTCTCTTATCCATTGCAGTGCCCTCCCTTTTACGTGCGCCTGATCCTCCAGCTTCTGCACTAATCTCTTGTGGGGAACTGTGTCAAAGGCCTTCCTGCAGTCTAGGAAAACGCAATCTACCCATGCCTCTCTCTCGTGTCTTACTTCTGTTACCTTGTCATAAAACTCCAGGAGGTTTGTGATACAAGATTTGCCCTCCATGAACCCATGCTGGTTTTCATTTATAATCTTGTATCTTTCCAGGTGTTCGACCACTCTCCTCCTGATAATCTTCTCCATGACTTTGCACACAATACATGTCAGAGACACAGGTCTGTAGTTTAGTGCCTCGTTTCTGTTTCCTTTCTTAAATATGGGGACTACATTAGCTGTCTTCCATTTCTCAGGTAGTTGCCCAGTTTCAAGGTGTGTTGAAGATTGTGGTTAGAGGCACACACAGCATCTCTGCTCCTTCTCTAAGGACCCATGGGGAGATGTTGTCCGGTCCCATCGCCTTTGAGGTGTCAAGGTCACTTAAGAGCTTCTTCACCTCCTCCTCAGTTGTTCGTATGTCATCCAACACTTGTTGGTATATTCCCTCTTGATGTTCCCTTCTGTGCTGTCTTCCCACAGCCCTTTCTGTCTCTACTGTAAAAACTTCCTTAAATCTCCTGTTCAGCTCCTCACATACCTCCTGATCATTTCTTGTGAGTTCTCCACCTTCTGTCCTTAATCTGATCACCTGGTCTTTGACTGTTGTCTTCCTCCTGATGTGGCTATACAACAGTTTCGGGTCAGTCTTGATTCTCGATGCTATGTCATTTTCATACTGTCGCTGGGCCTCCCTCCTTACCTGTGCGTACTCATTCCTGGCTCTGCGACTGATCTCCCTATTTTCGTGTGTTCTCTGCCTTCTGTGCTTTTTCCATTCTCTATTGCACTTTGTTTTTGCCTCCTTACACCGTCAGGTAAACCAGGGGCTCGTTCTGGTCTTCCCATTGTTACTGTTGCCCTTGGGAATAAACCTTTCCACTGCCTCCTTGCATTTTGTTGTTACATATTCCATCATTTCATTTACTGGCTTTCCTGCCAGTTCTCTGTCCCACTGGACCTCCCGCAGGAAGTTCTTCAACCCTATGTAGTCCCCTCTTTTATAGTCAGGCTTTTCCCATTCAACTCCTGTTATTCTCTCCACTTGCAGCTCTACTATGTATTCAAAGCACAGAACCACGTGGTCGCTAGCTCCTAGGGGACTCTCATACTTGATATCCTCAATATCTGAGCTGCCCAGGGTGAACACAAGGTCCAATCTTGCTGGTTCATCCTCCCCTCTCACTCTGGTAGTGTCCTTAACATGTTGGTGCATGAGGTTTTCCAGCACCACGTCCAACATCCTGGCTCTCCATGTTTTGGGACCCCCATGTGGCTCCAGGTTTTCCCAGTCAGTCTCCCTGTGGTTGAAATCCCCCATAACCAGCAACTTTGCTCTGCTGGAGTGAGCTCTTCTTGCCACCTCAGCAAGTGTGTCCACCATTGCTCTGTTGCTCTCTTCATATTCCTCTCTTGGCCTCCTGCAGTTCTGTGGTGGATTATACATCACTGCAATGACCACTTTGTGTTCCCCAGACTGAAGTGTACCTGCTATGTAGTCTCTTTCTCCCGTCTCATCTATTCCTTCCATTTTCTCGAATTTCCATCTGTTTTTTACGAGCAGAGCAACCCCACCTCCCCCCCTGCCCCTTCTATCTTTCCTCATGATCTGGTATCCTGGTGGGAAGATTGCATCTGTTATTGTCTCCGTGAGTTTTGTTTCTGTAACTGCTATGATTCTGGGGACTTCTCATTGATTCTTTCTTGCCATTCCTCATGTTTATTCGTTAATCCATCTGCATTTGTGTACCAAACCTTCAACTTCTGTTCTAATACTGTAACTGTGGTGCGGGGGGTGGAAACTGAGGGATCGGTGTGTGATGGTTGGTTTGGATTGTTCAGTTGCCTTGGGGGTGTCGTGGCTGGAGTCCTTCTGCAGGTGTTTCTGGGGGGTGCGCTTGTCTTTCCATTTGATCCTGGGTTATTCTGCTCTCCTTTTTCATTTCCTCCCATTTCTCCTTTCGTTTTTGAACTCTTTCATTGTCTTCCTTTCGTCCTGTGTTCTGTCTCGATCGAGGTACACACTCTGGAGCTCCTGCTTGCCTCTCAGCTGTGCCTTCTCCTGCAGGATCATGGTTCGGGTTGATTCTGCCTTGAAAATTACTTTGAGAGGCTGATTCCTTTTCTTTGTGAACCACCCAATTCTCCGAAAATTTGCCACCAGGGTCATGTCCCCCTCGCCTATCACCTTCATGATATCTTCAATCGCTTTTTTCTCCTCCTGCTTTCTTTCATCATAAGTTTCCCCCTTTAGCTTCGTCTAGCCCATAGACAAACACGGATCTCTCCCTTTCCACCTCCCACTGTGACTCCTATTGCATCCTCTGATGTGTTTTAGTTCCTTCCTGTGGAGTGTTCCTTCCTTCAGTCCCTTCCCTAGTTATGGCCCCTATGCTTCTTGGTTTATCCTTCCTGCTCACCTGCTCCTGGCCCCCACAGGTATCTGGTAAGGTCCTTGCACATGTCCTAGTTCCTTCAATGTCTTCCAACCTCTCATTCTGTCCTAGTGTGCTCCCTGTTTTTGTTTTGGCCCCATGTGGATTTGACAGGACCTCTGGTGTGTGTGTATATATATGCTTGTACATGCCTGTGTAGTGTGATCTAAGTGTAAGTAGAAGTAGCAAGATGTACCTGAAATCTTGCATGTTTATGAGACAGAAAAAAGGCACCAGAAATCCTACCATGATGTAAAACAATTACAAGCTTTCGTTTGCCCAGCCATATATGTTAAGAAAAGTTTAATTTGCTATTTATTGTTAATATGGAAGCTCCTAATACAAAACATCTATCTCCTTTTAAAGCTCTGTTGTTGGCATACATGCGAGGTGCTGGCCAATTGTGCAGAGTTTTCGTCCGGGCTGGAGCATGTTTGGGCTCCACTAATAAGCATGGAGTTAACATATTTAATTATCAGGTAAATAAACATTATTTATATAAGCAAATGCATTGTATGTTATGTAAAAATTAAATTCAAAGTGTAATGTTATAATATAAATAAAATGAAAGCTGTATTAGGATGGGGCATAGGGAAGATTAGAGGAAAAGAGGAGGAAAGGCGGGTTTAATGGACAAATAGAGAGAGGAAGGAAGGAGAAATTTCCAATATTAAACTAATGCCAGAATTCTGCACAACTATTGTGAAGCTATCACTCACTACAATAAGTTATTTTATTATCCTGTGTGTGTAGATACATGAAAAAAGTCTTAATAACTCTTCATCATGAGGACTATATTGAAGATATTTAATGGGGTGGTCAAAATACTACTTTTTCATGAGGATTTTGAATCTGCATCATCCCAACAGGATTATATAGAACATTATCAAGAATAAGGACAACCTTGAGTGCAAGGTTCTTTCTGGCTAGAAGAACCTAACTAGATAGTATGTACAGTTTTTTGTAACATGTTTTGTTCATTCTTTCAAAAAAGTTGAACTGATGATTCCATGAAATATCTGGGGAGAATTTAACATATTTAATGGCTTAACAAAGCTCCTGGAGAGTGAAATGTTGCCACAGTAAAATGTCACATTAGTTGCACTTGTGTCCTTTTACCTAACATATTGTCAGTAATTCTACCAACATTATTTCAACATATTTCAATCTGGGAAATTCCTAGAAAAAAAAAAAAACAAAGATTTAGATACAGTATTGATGTTTCTCTCCTTACTGTACATTTCTCCAGTCACAAATAAGCTGCACTTAGAAGAGAGAACTTTATGATAGTGTTTTGGTCTGTCCTGGACCACTGTCAAGTTACACCTGTGTGAGAGTCTTGGTATTGTGATTTATTCTTCATTTTTCCTCATTATATGTACATTCATATAAAAAATTTACTTTAATAATATATACTGTAGTGTGCTTTGCTCATATTATACTAAAGCATTAAAATGTCAGACTAAACCACTGTAAAATATTTAATCGTAGGTACCTACCAAGACACTGCTGTTCCGACTCCTTGATGTTTTGTCTGTTGAACCTCCTTGGAGTGAAGGTGAACTGTGTATGGAATGTGGAGCCAAATTTGGCATCGCCACCAGGAAGCACCATTGTCGACACTGTGGAAGACTTTTATGCAACCGATGCTCAGATAAAGACGTACCTATTCTAAAGTTCTCTTTGAACAAGCCTGTACGCGTTTGTCAGACTTGCTTTGATGTGCTTACTTTAGGAGCAGCAGCCATTTCTTAATGTTGAAGAAGTTTTAGGTCTTGGGTAATGCATGTTTGAACTATGCACTGGGGAATCTGTTGTAAATGAATTTCAAGAAGCTCATGCTTTGGTGCCACTTAGTGTGTTATATTGAAATGTAAGAAAAATATATTTACATCTTTATATATTTTTTGCAATTTGCTAGTGATCTTATAAATGAAGTAAGTATTTTCTATAAAGCTGTTCTAGTTAAACTTTCTGGCTACTGAAGCATATTTGATTATTGTAGAGAGATCCTGGATTCACCTGAATAACATCGTGGGTTATGAGGTCCTCTTGTGTAATCCTTCACATTTTTTTTAAATAGCTATTTTGCATTCCTCTGTTAGTGGGAATACATACTAGATTAAAGTTTGCTAGAAAATAGCTTATGAAATAATAAGAGTAGCTAAAGCCAGTGAGAAGATAGTTTTGTGGAGGAGGAATATTGTTAGTTTTCTATGGGGAAGTGGAACAGAATTCTTCCTCCGTAAGCCATGCGTATCGTAAGAGGCGACTAAAATGCCGGGAGCAAGGGGCTAGTAACCCCTTCTCCTGTATATATTACTAAATATAAAAGGAGAAACTTTCATTTTTCCTTTTGGGTCACCCCGCCTCTGTGGGATACGACCGGTGTGTTGAAAGAAAGAAAGAATATTGTTAGTGTTTCTTACAGACCTGGGCTTCATATTTATCTCTTGGTTCTGTCACTTGTGTTAACTACTGCTCATACACTGCAATAATTTGAGCAATAAACTCAAGACAAATGAATATATTGGAGTTTTGTATTCTGTTATTATGATGTGCTCCTACATTAACAAACCAAAGTAACAAATACTGTACCAGGTAGAGTTAATGTTTAGTGAACATTGTGTAATGCTCCTACATTGACTGCCAGTGAGACTGGTGAAACATCTATGCAGTGGAGAAGTGAAGTATGTACTTTAAGATCTTGCACAAAACACTAATTATATGTAAGATAGACATAAGTAAATTTGCAAATAATGGCATAAGGTTAATAATTATGTTTACAGTTGCATTGCTATGTGACCTATATGGGTTGACCACTTGTTTTTTAATATTGTATTGTAATAGTAATAATAGTAAGATGGCAGTTACTAAGTAGATGGTCAAGCTGCAGAACCAGGACAAGTGTTACTCACGTTGAGATACAAAGAATCACAAACATTGCCAAATCAAGGACCAAGCATTTGTTTATTGTAACTTGCTATTCCATTTTTTATCTTCAAGTAGGTAATGTCAACAAATGCTGCAATTAAAGTATACTGGCTCATGTTTTCTAACTCAATTTAAAACATCTAGAATCCACCTAATAGACAGTTTAATTTGGGTATCACATCCCTCACTGGCCTTGATGCTGGTGAGGGGCTCTTGATTCAAAGCACTTTGTTTATCTTCCATTTCCTTGGATCTAATTTCTTCCCATTCCCAGCTTGATTAAAATGATAAAATAAATGTCAAGGCATCATACCAACATGCAATCAGTTGTGTAAAAAAGAAAAAATCCTTTGGATGACAAATAAACACTATTCAAGTGATACCTTAATGTATATGCACCTTTTATTCAATTTCTCTTCATTACATTCCTGAGCATGTATTTGCATATTATTCAGGTGGTTTGGACATTTAGAGAGGATGGAGCAGTATAGGATGACTTGGAGGGTGTATAAATCTGTAGTAGAGGGAAGGCAGGTAGGGGTCATCATAGGAAATATTAGAGGGAACGGAGTAAGAGAGGTTTTTTAGCAAGGGGCTTGGAGATTCAACATGCATATACGAGTGTATTAGATGGAGCGAAAGGATTCAGGGAAACTGGTTATCTGGACTTGAGTCCTGGAGATGGTAAAAACAGTGCTTGCACTCTGAGGGACAGGTGGGGATAATGCAGTTTGGGGGCATCTGAGCTGTAGTATCAGCATACCTATGGCAAGACAGTGAGTGATTGATGACAGTGTTTCTTCTTTTTTTGGGTCACTATACCTCGGTGGGAGATGGCCAGTGTTTTAAAATGAAAATCCTGGAATGGTATGAGTTACTGTGATGACCTGTGAGAACCTGAGCAGTTTGTTGGTCCTGGCTTGCTCCAGCTAGCTTCAGAGTACTAGCTAATGAAACACAAATCAGAATATAATGTTGGTTAAGTCTTGGCATAAACTTTTATTGGTGATATTTGTGTGATTTGTTGTAAATTTTGTAATACAGTCTTAAAGTGAATAGATTATTTTATTAATACTATATGTAAAACAATAGTAGACACAAAATAAATGTATGCATCTATATTTATTCCTTACAAATTTCTTCTAAATAATTTAGTGCATAAATATGAATTGTTTTGAGTAAGACACATGTGTAACAGTCGGGTATCTTTATTGTTATTACTTTATGCCAACACAGTAAACTTCAGTCACATACATAGCAAAATACACATTGCGATAACAGCAGTAATGGCGAGGTAATGATGTGATCAGTCCCTTAACCTTGAAGTAGTTTTTGATGTGGTCAGTCCCACAGCTGGCAAAGAGTTCAGCTCTATAGTCTGGAACTGGGGAGCTGAACTCTTCTCCAGGCTGTGGAACTGACCACCTCAAAAACTACTTTAAAACTGATGGATTGATTACATCTTTATCTTGCCACTACTACTGCTGTCTCCATATTTATTCTCCTTTGTATATGACTAAAGGAACCTGCAGTGTACGCAGTACATTGCAACAGCAACGATACCCACCTGTTGCACGTCTCTTTATTTATCTACTTGTCAATATTGTATAGCATTTTTTTAATTATAAATTCCTTTCATTGTGGTTGTGGTCTATTTTGAAGTGAAAATGTACATTTAAATACATTATGTAAATATTTTTTTAATTTGCAGAATATATTATTTGAACTGCAATATCTATATGGAGGTTGTTTAATATAGTGTCACAAGTAACATTACTGGAGATAGTCTTAACACTGTGCATCTGTAGAAACTTTATATTGGTAAAAAATATTCCAGCATTTATACTCATCAAAATTAAATTTGTCGAGTTCTGATAATTAATTTTTTATTAAAAAAGAAAAGTATAAATACTGCAGTATGTAATTTTTTGAAATAGTTCCTGTATATCAGTCTGAAAAAGAATATCTTTTTCAAACTCAGGCTAATTAGCCTTTAAACTGTCCAAACGTAGATCTACGTTGATGTGCGTAGTGCTTCGAACATAGATCTATGACCGATTTTACTTGCTTTCAAATGGAGAAAATTAAGGTCGGAGTGCTATGCACGTCAGCATAGATCTATGTTTGGACAGTTTAAGGGTTAATTAAATGCCAAATATTCATTTTGTATTTGAACATAGTTACCTCTCTTTGTACTGCTTAAGCTTAATCTTTTTACAGTAGCTGAACAATTCATTCCACTTAATGAGTTTAGTTTTACATAGCTCAGTCGTGTATCAGAAACATAGGGCATGACTGTAGCTGCAATGTTCCTCAGAACCAACATTTATATACCTAATTATTTCACTAGTTACCAGAACTCTTAATATTATTTTTATTTGATTTATTCAAATATACCAAAGACTGTAAATAGTTAAGAGTTGTTTTGACTGATATATTAGGAAGGCATCATATTGCAAACAGGTCAGTTTTCAAATATTAATTTCCTGTATAAGAACAAAGTGAATGGGGAGGTTTCATTAGACTTTAAGAAGGTATTCAATAAAGCTCCTTGTGAAAAACTAATCTGTAAACCACAAAGCATAGGTGATAAAAAGGCAAACTATTACAGTAGATAAGAGATTTCATATTTAAAAGGCAATTATGAACATCAGGTAAAATGTCATCTTGTAATGTCACCAGCAGGGTGCCATAAACCTCAGTGCTTAGATAATATTTTTGATCTATATAAATGACTTCCCAAAAAGATGATGCAAAAAATACTATGCAAGTGGAAAAATTTACTGTGTATCCTTCCTAGAGGAAGACATGAACAGATAAGAGCAAGTTTAGTAAGACAGGAATCATGGCATTAAATGTGGACAAATGTCATTTAATACAAATGAGTAAAATGAAACTGGGCCTCATAGAAGATGCTAACTCCTCTTTCAACTACCATACACAAGTATTTTTATTTCTTAGCATATATATTCATCATAGGTAGTAGGTTGGTAGACAGCAACCACCCAGGGACATACTGCCGTCCTGCCAAGTGAGTGTAAAATGGAAGCCTGTAATTGTTCTACATAATGGTAAGATTGCTGGTGTCTTTTTTCTTTCTCACTAACATGCAAGATTTCAGGTACATCTTGCTACTTCTACTTACACTTAGGCCACACTACACATGCATGTACTAGCATATAAATATAAATCTATAAATCTATAGGGGAAGGAAGGAGGGGTAGGGGTCGTCCTCGAAAGGGTTGGAAAGAGGGGGTAAAGGAGGTTTTGTGGGCTAGGGGCTTGGACTTCCAGCAAGTGTGGATGAGCGTATTAGATAGGAGTGAATGGAGGCAAATGATACTTGGGACCTGACGATCTGTTGGAGTGTGAGCAGGGTAATATTTAGTGAAGGGATTCAGGGAAACCGGTTATTTTCATATAGTCGGACTTGAGTCCTGGAAATGGGAAGTACAATGCCTGCACTTTAAAGGAGGGGTTTGGGATATTGGCAGTTTGGAGGGATATGTTGTGTATCTTTATACATATATGCTTCTGAACTGTTGTATTCTGAGCACCTCTGCAAAAGCAGTGATAATGTGTGAGTGTGGTGAAAGTGTTGAATGATGATGAAAGTATTTTCTTTTTGGGGATTTTCTTTCTTTTTTGGGTCACCCTGCCTCGGTGGGAGACGGCCGACTTGTTGAAAAAAAAAAAAAAATACACACACCCTTCTAGGTTTTCTTCTATTTTCTTACAAACTCTAGTTCTTGTTTATTTTCTCTTATCTCCATGGGGAAGTGGGAGAGAATTCTTCCTCCATAAGCTGTATGTGTTGTAAGAGGCAATTAAAAGGCTGGGAGCAAGAAGCTAGTAACCTCTTCTCCTGTATATATTACTGAAATTAAAAAGAGAAACTTTTGTTTTTCTTTTTGGGCCACACTGCCTTGGTGGGATACGGCCGGTTTGTTGAAAGATGAAGAATATATTCATACAGTATACCAGATTATCTCAGAGCTCTGAATATCATTTTGTTTC
Source organism: Cherax quadricarinatus (assembly GCF_038502225.1). Classification (NCBI taxonomy): domain Eukaryota; kingdom Metazoa; phylum Arthropoda; class Malacostraca; order Decapoda; family Parastacidae; genus Cherax; species Cherax quadricarinatus. The sequence continues at coordinate 2,211,567 of NC_091348.1, forward strand.
AGTTGGTTTAAATATACCAAAAGTAATACATATTGTGAGTTGTTTTGACTAATTATAACAAAAGGAAGAAGAGTATTTGCAAACAGCTCGATTTATGAACAGTAAAATCCTGTATATTAAATGTAGAGGAAAATGTACAGAGGTCATATACTGCCCACATAGAATCAATAAATTATTTAAACTATTGAAAATGTCTCAAAGCATTTGGATTGTTCTCACTGGGCTGGAGAAAATATACTTAATATGTACATGGAATTTATCTGAAGTCCTGGTCCTTAACCTGTACACTCATATAACAGTTGACTGGAGTGAAAAACAGATATGGGAGAAAGGGTTTAATTAATCTAGTGATGAACAAGGGGACCATGGGTAGAATTAGGAAACGTTGTGTCAACGTGTGTAACCCTAGACTCTTCAACATATTACCAGCAGATATCAGAAATATTGAGCAAGTGGCTAGTAACCCCATCTGTATACATTGCTAAAGTTGAAAAGAGAAACTTTTGTTTTTGTTTTTGGACCATCCTGCCTCAGTGGAATACAGCTGGCACATTGAAAAAAGAAGAAAATAAAAAATATTGTCATAACAATGATGAAAGTGTTCAAGATGCAGCTCATCAGCTTTCTTCTACAAGTGCCAGATCAACTGGTTTGTGATGGCTATGTGAGCTTGTGGGTCACTAGCACAAACAGTTTGGTTGACCAGGCAATCAGCAGAGAAACCTGGCCTCAGGTCAGACTGGGAAAGAGAAGAGTGCTTAAACTGGTCACATGTAAAACAGGTAATCACATAAAAGACTTGGCAATCTTTGTCTTACTGCCTTGGCAAATACTCTCATCATAATCTTTGTGATTTTACTTTTTATATAAATAAAATTTCCTATGACTTAAGACATGATACAAGTTATCCACACATATAAATGTTTGTAACCGAATAACTGTGCGTCACTGACTTTAGAAAATAATTTGATTATTTTATTATTACTTATGTATACGACAGTTTTAAAATATTTACTGTATTTTTGTGCAGAAATGTTTGTTACACTACAAAGTTGGAAGTCTTCAGGAGGAAGCTAGGTTAAGTTGCTGCAGATATTTACACCAATAGAGTGGGTGATCAAATGTTCCCCAGGAAAGCCTGTCCTCAGACCAGAATGTGAAAGTAAAACATCTCAAAACTGGTTACAAGAACTATGAATTAAAGTACGGTAAAACTTCTCGTTAACAGACCTCTTATTAATAGATTTTAGACAAAAAATTAGTCGAACAAATACTTTAATTATCGACAAAATGGACAAAAGTCTGTAGTCATGCATTTTGTCTGTAGCAATAGTGTCCAGTTGTCTTTGCAATTTCAGACCAAGTCTATTTAACTTTGACATTTATCCAGTATGGGCCAGAGCGGCAACATCCAGGACATGTCTATTTTTGTCCTTTCCTGAGTCATAGGCCACCCGTGCCAGTTAATTGTTTGTGCTCACTCACGCTCATCATTCAGTATAATTTTCCCTGGATTTAGAGTACAGTATTTTGTATGACTTTATTAACAAATTAAGCAAAGTACAATTAATAATGGCTTCTATAGCAAGTGGTAGTGCCAAGAGAACACATGTGGTTCTCAGAAACCTATGTCTTTTCAGTCATCTACATCACAGTCATCTGCATTATTTTTACTAGTTGAGTTTAACAGCTCCTCTGACTTGAAAAGTTATTCTGAGTCACCACTATCTATTAGAAGTTTACATCTCATCTCTTAGCACTTCTCTGTATTATATACATGTTTCCTTCAGCATTTGTGATTGTTTCGGATTCCCTCAGTGCTTTACAAGGTATTAAACAATTCGATTCCCCTCATCCATTGGTCTTTCATACTCAACTTTGGTTGTGTTGTGTAGATAGCAAAAACAAAGACGTCATTTTCTGTTGGGTTCCTGGACACGTTGATGTGCGAGGCAATGAATGGGCGTATGCTGCTGCATGGTCAGCGGTACGTGATCTTTCGGTTTCCTATTGAGACATTCCGTTGAGGGACTACGTTACTGTCATCTCTACCCATCTTCGCAGATATGCACCATAATAAATTACATTCTATTAACCTGTAAACGGTCCAAACGTATATATACGTTTTTTCAACATTTGAAAGTATGTAAAAAAAGTAGATCTTCTTTTTGTTTTTTACATTTGAAAATGTGTAAAAAACTTTGATCTACTTTTTTTTTTGTTATATTTGAAAATATGTAAAAAAACATAGATCTACTTTTGTAGCACTACACATGTGAATGTAGATCTGCTTGGACCGTTTACGGGTTAAGCCACGTTTAGGTTTGTGGCCATCTTCTTACTACTGTTGCTGTACTCAGGAGACTGCTCTCTCCCATCTCCACATCGGCCATACTTGTCTTACCCATGGGTATGTCATGAAGTGACACCCTATTCCTCTCTCTGAGGTTTGTCGGGTCCCTGTTTTGGTTCGTCACTTTCTTGTGAATTGTCTGGTTTACCAGCGAGCTCACAGAATTTACCTCCACCGTCACCACCACTCTATGACTCTTACTTTATCTTCCCTCCTTGCTGACAGCCCTGACTTTGACTTATGCTCACTTTTTGACTTTTTGTCAGCAACTGCTTTACTTCACAATTTTTTTTTTTTTTTTTTTTTTTTTTACACAAGGTTTGAGAAGGTTAAGGGTCCCTAGCTTTATTGACAAGCTATTTACAGGTTAAAGATTCCTAACTTTATTGACAAGCTAAGAGCTGTTGATGTATAGCCTTTAGCATCCCTTCCTGCTCTTTTCTTTCCTTACTTCTGATCCCCTCTCCAACTGGTTGTTTATAGACCCGGCACTATTTTCTGCCTCGCTGCACTGCATGACCCTTGTCGGCTTAGCGCTTTATTTGATTATAATAATACATCTCATCTCTCCACCACAATTGTCGTTATCGTATACCCCCTCCTCCCTATTATTCTGTTAATGAGAGGTTTTACTCTATGTAATAGTGTAATTACAGATAACTTTCATAGGAAGTAGATCATGAGTTATCGTGCACCTTCAGAGATGAAAGTGCACGATAATTCATGATCTACCCCTGGATTATCATATGATTTTTTAATGGTTACTTTGTTTTGAATATCACTTTCTCCCATTACATGTTCAAGTGCTGGTTCAAATAAGACTAGAATAATGTCAGAAACCTGATAAACTATCATTGGAAAATCAATGATCTATACTTTTTTTGTGTGTGTGTAAAAATGTTAATTGTTTATGGGACTATCCAAGATACGAGTGTTGGCTTTAGGAATCAGGTTGTGTTACTGTAACTTATGCTGTAACAATTTTTAACCCACAAATTAAAAGTTTAGACATACAGTAGAGGCCCAACTTAAGACATTCCAAGTTAAGTTTCTCACATGACATTGTCACTTCATAAATAATCAATTATGAACACACATATTCAGTTTGTCATTGCAAGTATTCAAAAAATATTTTAAATATGTTTCACAATTTGTGGATGTTAATTTTATGCATGTAGAAAGCTCACATTTGTTTGGCAGAGATTTGCTAAAAAATTATAGAATTAATACTTAGTTTTCTTAAGGCTGAATTATAAATATTTTTCAGCTAGTTTTTTGTCAGTTGCATTGGTATTTTGTGTATGTTTATTTTATGCTTGTGTGGAGAATTCACATTTTATTTGGGAGAGATTGGTTAAGAATCACAGATTAAAAAATGATTTTCTGTGGTAGCTGCAACCACTGCTGGCGTGCAGCGGACCTATCATTGAGTGAGATGTGTGATGACAGCAGGAGTTCCACTCTCTCTCCTTCACACAGTTATCCTCATGACTATCTTCCCACACTATATACCCAGGCACATTAACTCTTGCCATAACAGTGAGGGAGTGATGAGCCTATGCAGAGTGTTTAGATAGACATGCTGTGAGAGAGAGGATGGAAGTAAACAGGAGAGTGCAAATGAGAGAGAGAGGGAAACAATCCAGTTGCTGTCCACCCATACATGTATGTACTGTATTACAGTTCTGTTCAATTTAATTAACATATAATTAATTAAACAATGTTTAATACTACAGTATTTATAAGTAAAAATAGTACAATATGTAAAGGTCATGCATTATAAAATTGGACATACATTATTTCATAAACCTTTATTTATATGATAAATATTGTTTAAATATTGTTTAATAATGACAGTGTTTTTTAAATATATTGTATCTAATCTTTGTGTTTGTATTATTTCCTAAAAAATTAAATTGGTATAAATAAAACTGCATTTTGTCTATAAAGTAGAATACATTTCTTCTGTAGGTTCTAGGGAGGTCTAGCAGGAATATATCATGCTGATACCATTTCTGGATCTTACCAAGGTCAGTACACACGTTTTCTGATCTCTAATGTCCTTCACCTGTAGTTACCAGGTGTTTTTCTTTTATACTCAATGTCACCAGACTGCTAGCATGCACCAGAATATGGTTGTCAGATGAAACAAGAATTATGAAAGGTGGGAGTAAGTGTGGATTCCAAAGAGACTCAGAAAGACTCCAAAGAGATTCAAAGTGTCTTGTTAGGATCAAAATAGTTGTTTGCTGTGATACTCTTGGGACCCCAGCTGCAGATCATACCACCAGCACCAAAGATGAAGAGGGCAGCTGTTGACTGAAGGTGGAAATCAGATGGTTACAGCAAACCTAACATCATGCTTGGATGGTGCAAAATAGGATCTCTCTACTCTGCCCTGACATTTGCCCACACAACTTTTCAGTAAGTAAAAGGAATAATATCCTGTGAGGTCAATGTATTCAGCCAAGAACCAGAACAAACAAGAGCAGGTGAGACCACTATGGCAATCACATACAGAGGCCCACCCTGCAAGCACACATGGAGGACCTACCAATTACAGAGCCCAGAGATCTATTTGTCCAGGAAGGACATGTACTACCTGCTCTCAAAGGTAAGGCTCCTTAAAATAAACTTGTCATTGTCATTAAATATTTTAGATGGGACAAGTGGCTGCCATAGCTTCTGTAAATGTGTGGCAATTTCAATTTCCCATATTCTGTTGGACTGTCCTGTCTATCAACGAGCCCGCAGAATTTTCCTCCAATGTCATCACCACTCCAACGCCCTTACTTTATCTTTCCTCCTTGTTGATGGCTCCAGCCCTTTCTAACTCTCCTCTGTTATTCTCTCCACCCTTGCTACTCCATGATCCTGCATTTACGTCCTTGCCCTGCTGTGCTGTATGACCCTCATGGGTTTAGCACTTCTTTTGGCTATAATAAGAATAATCAAATAGGTAGTAGGTTGGTAGACAGCAACCGCCCAGGGAGGTACTACCGTCCTGCCAAGTGAGTGTAAAACGAAAGCCTGTAATTGTTTTACATGATGGTAGGATTGCTGGTGTCCTTTTTTCTGTCTCATGAGCATGCAAGATTTCAGGTATGTCTTGCTACTTCTACTTACACTTAGGTCACACTACACATACATGTACAAACGCACACCCCTCTGGGTTTTCTTCTATTTTCTTTCTAGTTCTTATTCTTGTTTATTTCCTCTTATCTCCATGGTGAAGTGGAACAGAATTCTTCCTCCGTAAGCCATGCGACTAAAATGCCGGGAGCAAGGGGCTAGTAACCTCTTCTCCTGTATATATTACTAAATGTAAAAGGAGAAACTTTTGTTTTTTCTTTTGGGCCACCCCGCCTCAGTGGGATATGGCTGGTGTGTTGAAAGAAAGAAAGAAAGAAGAATAATCATAATGCAAATATGTGGGGCCACAGAGAGCACCTAAGCATGTGTCATCCCTGGATGTCAGATGCCATGGCTTACAAGTGTACAGGCATTTGTCATTAAACAGTGTGTTGGCTCATTAATCACTTGTTTGACAAGAGAGTTGCCAAACTCATTCATGGCTACACAGGAAACAAGCAACTAGGAACCAGCTCAAGAGAGACCCCAGATCCCAGGAATGTAGCAGGGTCCAGTCAGCAAAGATCTTGAGGCAACAGGCTCTGGTGGAGGGAGTAATTCTATAGGGAAAGAGGCGGGGGTCAGCACTTACATGGCAGGTACCAGACCCACAGATGTAGGAGGCAGTCTTGTGAGGCTCATACCACTAGGAGGGCCCTTCAGCTGAGGTAATGATGCCTTGTTGCTGTTAAAGAGCTCTAGATTCAAATAATTGAACCATCCCTCCTTTTACTGTGATTGAATCTGATTGCCTCCCATTTCCGAAGGTTCTTTATGACTGCTTTGAGATTAATGCTCCCTCCATGAGCTAATTTTCTCCATTATGAGATGGAACTTTTCCCTGTTCCCTTTGGGGGAGGAGTGAAGGAAGCTAGAGTTTTGTCTTTTGAGACAGAAGCATAATAAGAGATTACCACAGCTCTCTTATTCCAGGGTTGCTAGATGGCCTCAAACCTTGGTGGTGCCTGCCTCTGTAACCCTTCCACGGTCATCTCTGTGTCAAACCTTTTTGCAGTCCTACTTTCAGAGGTACCAACCTCATTGTCTCTTACTGTGCCTACCTCTTTATCTTCCCACTCACGAGTTTCTTTGTCTACGCCTTCTCTTATCTAAATCTGGCGCTATGTACCCCCCCCCTCTTCTCCAGAGTCTAAACCTTCTGTCTAAATCTATAACCCCCATGCCACATGACATTCCCAAACATCATAATTTTCCTGTCTCTTAGCCTAGGCCTTTACTTCGTGATGCATCTTCTACTGTTGTGGAAGTTTATCTACCTCCAAGCATAATTACTCCCTCACCTGTCCCTACTGAAATTTCTTCCTGCCAAGTTAGTTTAGTTTTAGCTTAATATCTTTATTATGCAGCCCATACCCATCCTGTGGGTGGTAGTCAAAAGATTAGAGAGGTACAGTGGACCCCTGGTTCACGATGCTATCGGTATCTGATAAATCTGGTATCCGATGCATTATATCGCAAAAAATTTGCCTCAGTTCCCGTTACAAAACCCGGTATGCGATACAATTCGTATGCATACCAGTTCAGGGCACACGTGTCCACATGTGGCCTGAACTGCCCCGTGTGTGCCAGTGTTTACAAGCCAGTCAGTGTGCGCGCATCTAAGGATACATTCAGTACATTCCATATTATCCATATTATCACTGTTTTTTGTGCTTGTTTCTGCAAAATAAGTCACCATGGGCCCCAAGAAAGCTTCTAGTGCCAACCCTGTGGTAAAAAGGGTGAAAATTAGTATGGAAATTAAGAAAGATTTTGAAGAGTTTGGGGCTAACCCTGAGAAGCCTATGCCAGTTGTGGAATCCATTGTGCCTACTTCAAAAATTAAGGAAATGTGTGCACAGTGGGTTGAACTGCAAACCTTTATGGATGAAAATCACCCAAACACAGCTATTGCAAGCCGTGCTGGTGACTATTACACTGACAATGTTATGAACCACTTTAGGAAAGTCATAAAGGAACGAGAGGTACAGGCCTCTATGGACAGATATGTTGTGCGACAGAAGTCCAGTGACTCTCAAGCTGGTCCTAGTGGCATTAAAAGAAGAAGGGAAGTAACCCCGGAAAAGGACTTGCTACCTCAAGTCCTAATGGAGGGGGATTCCCCTTCTAAACAATAGGTTCAACATTCTCCCCTTCTCCCATCCCATCAATCATCACCAGATCTTCATTAAAGGTAAGTGTCAATTATTCTATTATTATTCTATTGTTATTGTTGTTATTGTAATTATTCTATTGCAAAACTAATATTTCATGTGGTAAAAGTTTTTTTTTTTCATACTTTTGGGTGTCTTGCACGGATTAATTTGATTTCTATTATTTCTTATGGGGAAAATTTATTTGCTTTCCGATAATTTTGGTTTACGATGAGTTCTCAGGAACGGATTAATATTGCGAACCCGGGGTCCACTGTATATAATGGGTCCAGGGACTGGACCCCAAAGTTATGATAACTGAACTACAGTGGACCCCCGGTTAACGATTTTAATCCGTGCAAGAGGGCTCATCGTTATGCGAAATAATCGTTATGCGAATGAATTTTCCCCATAAGAAATAATGGAAATAAAATTAATCCGTGCAAGACGCCCAAAAGTATGAAAAAAATTTTTTTTTACCACATGAAATGTTAATTTTAATACACACAAACTGAAAAAGGCATGCACAATTACATGACACTTACTTTTATTGAAGATCTGGTGATGATTGATGGGATGGGAGGAGGGGAGAGCATTATCTTCTTACTGTTTAGAAGGGGAATCCCCTTCCATTACGACTTGAGGTAGCAAGTCCTTTTCCGGGGTTACTTCCCTTCTTCTTTTAATGCCACTAGGACCAGCTTGAGAGTCACTGGACCTCTGTCGCACAACAAATCTGTCCATAGAGCTCTGTACCTCCCGTTCCTTTACGATTTGTCTAAAATGGGCTACAACATTGTCATTGAAATAGTCACCAGCACGGCTTGCAACAGCTGTGTCAGGGTGATTTTCATCTATAAAGGTTTGCAGTTCAACCCACTGTGCACACATTTCCTTAATCTTTGAAGTAGGCACAATGGATTCCACAACTGGCATAGGCTTCTCAGGGTTAGCCCCAAACCCTTCAAAATTTTTCTTAATTTCCATACTAATTCTCACCCTTTTTACCACAGGGTTGGCACTAGAAGCTTTCTTGGGGCCCATGGTCACTTATTTTCCAGAAACAGCACCGAAAACACTGTAATAATACGAAATATTCCGAGTGTATGCTTGGATGTTACCGCGGAGGCTGGCTGGTAAACAATGGGACGGCCGGCACATGTGAGGCTGGCTGAGGGCACATTGGACGCGTCTCGGACGAAAATCGGTAAGCGGGTTTTTAATCGGTATGCGCGGCAAAAATTTTGCGATAAAAGTAATCGGTATGCGGAAAAATCGCTATGTGATGCCATCGTTATGCGGGGGTCCACTGTAGTTACAAAGGTAATAAGGAACTCCAGGTAGATCTGGTTAAAATCATGACCAAGTTACAAAGATAATGAATCATCTACATGTCTATACATGGTTACAATCATGACCAGATTACAAAGTAATGAGCCATTCACACATCCACACCCAGTCACAACTGTAATGAGTTGTTAGTTCAAATATTAACTGGGTCTGTGTAAAACGAAAGCCTGTAATTGTTTTACATGATGGTAGGATTGCTGGTGTCTTTTTTTCTGTCTCATAAACATGCAAGATTTCAGGTACATCTTGCTACTTCTTCTTACACTTAGGTCGCACTACACATACATATACAAGCATATATATATATATATATACACACCCCTCTGGGTTTTCTGCTATTTTCTTTCTAGTTCTTGTTCTTGTGTATTTCCTTTTATCTCCATGGGGAAGTGGAACAGAATTCTTCCTCCATGTGCCATGGGTGTTGTAAGAGGCGACTAAAATGCCGGGGGGGAAGGGGCTTGTGGAAATTTATTTGGTCCCTAAAGTTCCACAGGACAGATACGGCATACAAAGGGGTCCCAGCATGGCCGTTATGGAGCAGCTGAGCTGGGTGGCCCTTACACCCAACCCCAAACACAAACATTCTCTCCCGGTTTGGCGTGGATGGTAGGTACCTTTTAATTTATAGATTTACCCTTCAGGGAAGAAGTAGGTAGTTTTACTCTTAGTACACTAATATTAGGATTATTAAGGCAACTGTAGATAATAATGTAGACCTAAGTCCTTAACATAGGTAGTAATAGGCTGATAATGTAGGCAAGCATTAGGTTAAGTTAACTAGCGAGAACCGGCAGCCCTAGTTTGAATGACGAGGCGCGGGTCTGGAAGAGACCAGCTCGTTCTTCTTTAGACAGACACCAACTGGACAACACGTGCCGTGATCAGCAGACGGCGCCCCCCCACGTGTCTTCACATTTGAGACCTGGGGAAATCTGGTAGAGGCACCTCGATGTACCGTAGATGACCTCCTCCGTCATGCCCATACAGTAAGACAAGACCTCCACTCTTTCGTAGGATTCTGGCCAGTCTCTGGGGAAAGCTGTGAGTGAGTTGAACTGTAGGCCTTTGTGCAGCTGGCAGTGCATGCTCAGTACGTACCAGCGTCTCTTGTCTGCTTAGAAGCTAGTGTCCGTTCCTGCATAGTTATACTAGGGGATACACACCCCCTTGGATATAGGAATTTCTAAGGTGCAGGCAGGTCACTAATAACGATTGAATATTGCAGGAATTAAGGCTCCCGGTTGCATGTGGTTTCTGAGGGAAAGTCCAAAGGGGTTAAGCTTAGGGAGGTTGAAGACCAGGATATATGCTGCAACACCAAGTAAGTTAGCCCTTTATACGTGCATGCAGGCGAGTTTCTTGCAACATCAGTCATTTGTGAAAATCTGTCATATAAGCCACTTGTGAGGCTGAGGTACCGACCTCAGAGCTCGGTGTCAACAGAGTTTGGCAAGGTAGGCAACTCACTTGGAGGCAGTCCAGACAAATTTTCACAAAGTGGTCCTTCGAACCGGATGTGGAATAGCTAGGTTAAAATTAACATAGCTAGGCCACAGTTAGGAACCAGTTTAATAAAGGTTAAGTTAGCACACCTAGGCCCAGAGTTACACAGAGGCTAGGCCAAGCTGACTATACACAGAAGTTATTTGCAGTAATTTACAGGCAGGCCAGGTAGGCTAGAGAAGATTGTGAATTTAATTATTTACAGTGATTACAAGTAAACCAGAGTAGGAGACTTGTGTGTTAATTACTTACAGTGAATTTGCAAGGTAGCCATAGTTAGGCTAGGCTTGTGCAATATTTACAATAGTTATATTAGCTAGGACAGATTTAACCTAGTTATTATTTATAGGGAGTTCTAAAGCCAGGTTTAATTAAGCTATAGCACACTAGTTAGGTTAGGATTTACCTTATCCAACCATCCATGCTAGACTGAGTAGCTGAGCCCAAGCTGTTTACATACATTATTCATTTACTGTTTCACAAGTTGAATTGTTGAATTTATTTGGGCTAACCAAGTGATTTTAATTTGTATACTGCACCTTTTATTGTGTGATTTTCATTGTCTTTGACTCATTTTAATGTGGGATTTGTGAATTGTACCTGAGACTAGGTTAAGTCCTGTAATTATTTGCTGGCATTGTACAGGAAATTGCTAGGTTAAGCTTTCACATCGATACGCATTTTGATTGGGATTTGAGAGCTAACAGTGCACATTTTAAGTCAGAGTAGAGTCAATATAACAAAGGAAATTGTTAAGCTTGTTGAGAAGCCTTGAGACTCATTCATTCTTACCTAACACTGTGACGTGCTGTGGGGTGGACTCGGTAAAGTACAATTAGTGTCACACTTCTCATTAAACCTCGACAATGGCAGATGGGAGTTCAGGAGAGTCTGGCTCAGTGTTAGCAAAATTAAAACTATCAGTGGCGGCATACAAAGGGCATCTGAACAGAACGCGTAACAGGTGCAAGGCTACTTGCCAATGCAGTAACATAGACTGCGATGATTTGCAAGACTGCTTGAAGCGTTTGGGGGAAAAATGGGAAGCCTACGAACAAGCATTCTCAGCATATGAGCTACAGGCTATTGAGGATGAGGAATCCCAGGATAGTCTTTGGCAGGCTCTGGACGAATTCACCAAGGATTATGTAGATTGTCAACAGGAGATGAACACGTAAAAAGATAAGTTAAGTACATTAAAGGCCAGTATTCCAAGGGTGGTGTCGAACACTGCAGGTACCCAAACAGCTACACACCTGTCAATATGTTGCCCAGGTTGCCCCAGTTGAATTTACCGACATTTGATGGAACCCTAACTGAGTACATTGCTTTCTGGGATCAGTTTAAAGCCCAGATAGATGACAGGAACGATTTGTCAGATGCCGTCAAATTGCAGTATTTGTGGTCACAGCTCAAGGGTAAAGCCTTAGACTTGGTCCGGCACTACCAGATTACTGATACTAATTACCAACATGCCAAAGACCAATTAGAAGACATGTTTGGCAACACTGAAGAGATAAAAGTGGCCATACTTTATCGGTTGTTGGATCTACAGGCTTGCCGACATGACCGTCAAAGCCTAGAGAAGTTCCGTATTGAAATTATGAGCTTGACAAACAGTTTCAGAGATTTGCATGATGAGGATGATTCAGAATGGGTCCTTAGCCAGGTGATTCAGAGGAAACTGGCTAGCACTACAGTGCATGAGTTACACTTAAAATATCGGACGAATAGGTTCACCATACAACAGATTGTTGAGGGGTTGGGAGATCTCGTTTCTCATTTGAGTATAGGTGTGAGAGAAGAGTCACCACCATCACCACATAAAAACCCAGACAGTTACTCAAAGATCTCGAGAGATCAGTCTAAAGTTCATACGACTAACGTTGGAGTGTACTATGGTAAAGGAGTGTCTAAGGTTAGAACCTCTAAGCAGAACCTCAGAAGCACTCGTGCCAGAATATGTGTGTTCTGCGAGGGCAAACACGCTAGCACGAGTTGCTCGGAGTATATAACACTGAGCAGTAGGCAACAGAGACTAAGAGAGTTGAGACTCTGCTTCAAGTGTTGTGGGGAACACTTTGCGAGAGACTGTGGCACCCAGCTCAGTGAGTGCCGAGTCTTGCAAAGGTAAGCACCATACTGCACTATGTCCCAACAATTTAAGGGAATCCCAAGCTAGTAGGGATATCTCTCAGGTAGAGATAGAAAGTGAGTCTGAGCCTGAAATTGCAGCCAGCGTGATTAGTGGGAGTGAAGTCTCTAATCCGAGTGAGAATCACGGAGGTGCTGCCCTACCTACAGTCATGGCAAAGGTTGTGAATGGGCACAGGTCCGAAACAACCTGATTATTCTTTGACGCAGGAGCACAAGTATCCTTGATAACAAAGAAGTTGGTGGCTAAATTAAAGTTGAAGGCCACAAGGAAAGTTAGTATGATGTTGGGAGGGGCTATAAGTCAGGCCCCACCCAAATCTTATGATGTGGTGGATGTCACAGTCAAATTAGGTGGACATCGCAGAGACATTACAGCCACTTGGTGGTAGAGACATTACCCAGGGCAATTACAGTGAGAGGTCTTGCTGCAGCAGCTAAGCGATTGAAAGACCTTGACGTGAAGCTGGCAGACCAGGGAATTACCACTGACACAGTCAGAAATGTAGGTATCCTAGTGGGAGCCAATCAGATAGATGACTTCCTGTCTACATGATGGGCAATTAGGGAAGGAATTGGTTTATACAGATCCCCAGTAGGATACATCATAGGCGGCAGGATTCCACCTGAATTCCCTGCCACACCAGATAGAGAAGAAGCTGTCCCCATGATAGCTGGGGGAGTAGTGATAATGAATACCAGTATACACGATGAACCGCCAGGGAAGCTGAACCAGGTAGGGAGTGACGAACACTCGGCCACCTTGGGAAAACACTTTTACAGGGTATGTAAAGAGGGAGATAGATTGCCATTAAATCCAGGGAACCTCGTATCAGTGGGAGGAAAGGCTACCAGGACATGTGGGCCACTGGGTGGGAAAGTACAGAGCCACTCAGTCAAGGCTAGACATACGAAAGATGTTAAAGTTAAAGGAAAGGGTGCTAAGACCACCGGAACCAACAAGTTTACACCCCCAGAGGTCCACGCAGGGGAAACTGGACGGTTGAAGTTAGACCGGAGTCTGCTCGACGAGAGTGGCCAAACAGCACTCATGTCCAGGGTCCGCCGTGGGGGCTCGTGGAAGGTGAACTTGATTTAGACTTAGCGCCTACCTTCGCCGGTGGGAGGATGTGGAAATTTATTTGGTCCCTAAAGTTCCACAGGACAGATACGGCGTACAAAGGGGTCCCAGCATGGCCGTTATGGAGCGGCTGAGCTGGGTGGCCCTTACACCCAACCCCAAACACAAACATTCTCTCCCGGTTTGGCATGGATGGTAGGTACCTTTTAATTTATAGATTTACCCTTCAGGGAAGAAGTAGGTAGTTTTACTGTTAGTACACTAATATTAGGATTATTAAGGCAACTGTAGATAATAATAATGTAGACCTAAGTCCTTAACATAGGTAGTAATAGGCCGATAATGTAGGCAAGCACTAGGTTAAGTTAGCTAGGGAGAACTGGCAGCCCTAGTTTGAATGACGAGGCGCAGGTCTGGAAGAGACCAGCTCGTTCTTCTTTAGACAGACACCAACTGGACAACACACGCCGTGATCAGCAGACGGTGCCCCCCACGTGTCTTCACATTTGAGACCTGGGGAAATCTGGTAGAGGCACCTCGATGTACCGTAGATGACCTCCATCAGGCACATACAGTACCTGGAGTTACCTGGAGAGAGTTCCGGGGGTCAACGCCCCCACGGCCCAGTCTGTGGCCAGGCCTCCTGGTGGATCAGAGCTTCATCAACCAGGCTCTTACTGCTGGCTGCATGCAAACCAACGTACGAGCCACAGCCCGGCTGGTCAGGAACCGACTTTAGGTGCTTGTCCAGTGCCAGCTTGAAGACTGCCAGGGGTCTGTTGGTAATCCCCCTTATGTATGCTGGGAAGCAGTTAAACAGTCTCAGGCCCCTGACACTTATTGTATGGTCTCTTAACGTGCTAGTAACACCCCTGCTTTTCATTGGGGGGATGTTGCATCGTCTGCCAAGTCTTTTGCTTTCATAGTGAGTGATTTTCGTGTGCAAGTTCGGTACTAGTCCCTCTAGGATTTTCCAGGTGTATACAGTGGACCCCCGCTTAACGATCACCTCCCAATTCGACCAATTATGTAAGTGTATTTATGTAAGTGCGTTTGTACGTGTATGTTTGGGGGTCTGAAATGGACTAATCTACTTCACAATATTCCTTATGGGAACAAATTCGGTCAGTACTGGCACCTGAACATACTTCTGGAATGAAATAATATCGTTAACCAGGGGTACACTGTATAATCATGTATCTCTCCCGCCTGCATTCCAGGGAATACAGGTTTAGGAACCTCAAGCGCTCCCAGTAATTGAGGTGTTTTATCTCCGTTATGTGCGCTGTGAAGGTTCTCTGTACATTTTCTAGGTCAGCAATTTCACCTGCCTTGAAAGGTGCTGTTAGTGTGCAGCAATATTCCAGCCTAGATAGAACAAGTAACCTGAAGAGTGTCATCATGGGCTTGGCCTCCCTAGTTTTGAAGGTTCTCATTATCCATCCTGTCATTTTTCTAGCAGATGCGATTGATACAATGTTATGGTCCTTGAAGGTGAGATCCTCCGACATGATCACTCCCAGGTCTTTGACATTGGTGTTTTG